>NW_028151838.1:0-104007 GCF_964638095.1 Poromitra crassiceps
GTTGACACCAGAGAGGCTAAGACCGCATTGACTCAGTGCGGTATTCAGCCTCTCTGGTGTCAAGTCTGACTTTGAAAAAAAAAAAAAAAATCCAAAATCAGACAGAGTGTTGAGACCAGAGAGGCTAAGACCGCATTGACTCAGTGCGGTATTCAGCCTCTCTGGTGTCAAGTCTGACTTTGAAAAAAAAAAAAAAAATCCAAAATCAGACAGAGTGTTGAGACCAGAGAGGCTAAGACCGCATTGACTCAGTGCGGTATTCAGCCTCTCTGGTGTCAAGTCTGACTTTGAAAAAAAAAAAAAAATCCAAAATCAGACAGAGTGTTGACACCAGAGAGGCTAAGACCGCATTGACTCAGTGCGGTATTCAGCCTCTCTGGTGTCAAGTCTGACTTTGAAAAAAAAAAAAAAATCCAAAATCAGACAGAGTGTTGACACCAGAGAGGCTAAGACCGCATTGACTCAGTGCGGTATTCAGCCTCTCTGGTGTCAAGTCTGACTTTGAAAAAAAAAAAAAAAATCCAAAATCAGACAGAGTGTTGACACCAGAGAGGCTAAGACCGCATTGACTCAGTGCGGTATTCAGCCTCTCTGGTGTCAAGTCTGACTTTGAAAAAAAAAAAAAAAAATCCAAAATCAGACAGAGTGTTGAGACCAGAGAGGCTAAGACCGCATTGACTCAGTGCGGTATTCAGCCTCTCTGGTGTCAAGTCTGACTTTGAAAAAAAAAAAAAAAAATCCAAAATCAGACAGAGTGTTGAGACCAGAGAGGCTAAGACCGCATTGACTCAGTGCGGTATTCAGCCTCTCTGGTGTCAAGTCTGACTTTGAAAAAAAAAAAAAAAAATCCAAAATCAGACAGAGTGTTGAGACCAGAGAGGCTAAGACCGCATTGACTCAGTGCGGTATTCAGCCTCTCTGGTGTCAAGTCTGACTTTGAAAAAAAAAAAAAAAATCCAAAATCAGACAGAGTGTTGACACCAGAGAGGCTAAGACCGCATTGACTCAGTGCGGTATTCAGCCTCTCTGGTGTCAAGTCTGACTTTGAAAAAAAAAAAAAAAATCCAAAATCAGACAGAGTGTTGACACCAGAGAGGCTAAGACCGCATTGACTCAGTGCGGTATTCAGCCTCTCTGGTGTCAAGTCTGACTTTGAAAAAAAAAAAAAAAATCCAAAATCAGACAGAGTGTTGACACCAGAGAGGCTAAGACCGCATTGACTCAGTGCGGTATTCAGCCTCTCTGGTGTCAAGTCTGACTTTGAAAAAAAAAAAAAAAATCCAAAATCAGACAGAGTGTTGAGACCAGAGAGGCTAAGACCGCATTGACTCAGTGCGGTATTCAGCCTCTCTGGTGTCAAGTCTGACTTTGAAAAAAAAAAAAAAAATCCAAAATCAGACAGAGTGTTGACACCAGAGAGGCTAAGACCGCATTGACTCAGTGCGGTATTCAGCCTCTCTGGTGTCAAGTCTGACTTTGAAAAAAAAAAAAAAAATCCAAAATCAGACAGAGTGTTGAGACCAGAGAGGCTAAGACCGCATTGACTCAGTGCGGTATTCAGCCTCTCTGGTGTCAAGTCTGACTTTGAAAAAAAAAAAAAAAATCCAAAATCAGACAGAGTGTTGAGACCAGAGAGGCTAAGACCGCATTGACTCAGTGCGGTATTCAGCCTCTCTGGTGTCAAGTCTGACTTTGAAAAAAAAAAAAAAAATCCAAAATCAGACAGAGTGTTGAGACCAGAGAGGCTAAGACCGCATTGACTCAGTGCGGTATTCAGCCTCTCTGGTGTCAAGTCTGACTTTGAAAAAAAAAAAAAAAATCCAAAATCAGACAGAGTGTTGAGACCAGAGAGGCTAAGACCGCATTGACTCAGTGCGGTATTCAGCCTCTCTGGTGTCAAGTCTGACTTTGAAAAAAAAAAAAAAATCCAAAATCAGACAGAGTGTTGACACCAGAGAGGCTAAGACCGCATTGACTCAGTGCGGTATTCAGCCTCTCTGGTGTCAAGTCTGATTTTGGAAAAAAAAAAAAAAAAATCCAAAATCAGACAGAGTGTTGAGACCAGAGAGGCTAAGACCGCATTGACTCAGAGCAGTATTCAGCCTCTCTGGTGTCAAGTCTGATTTTGGAAAAAAAATAAAATAATCCAAAATCAGACAGAGTGTTGACACCAGAGAGGCTAAGACCGCATTGACTCAGTGCGGTATTCAGCCTCTCTGGTGTCAAGTCTGATTTTGGAAAAAAAAAAAAAAAATCCAAAATCAGACAGAGTGTTGAGACCAGAGAGGCTAAGACCGCATTGACTCAGTGCGGTATTCAGCCTCTCTGGTGTCAAGTCTGATTTTGGAAAAAAAAAAAAAAAATCCAAAATCAGACAGAGTGTTGAGACCAGAGAGGCTAAGACCGCATTGACTCAGTGCGGTATTCAGCCTCTCTGGTGTCAAGTCTGATTTTGGAAAAAAAAAAAAATAATCCAAAATCAGACAGAGTGTTGACACCAGAGAGGCTAAGACCGCATTGACTCAGGGCGGTATTCAGCCTCTCTGGTGTCAAGTCTGATTTTGGAAAAAAAAAAAAAAAATCCAAAATCAGACAGAGTGTTGAGACCAGAGAGGCTAAGACCGCATTGACTCAGTGCGGTATTCAGCCTCTCTGGTGTCAAGTCTGATTTTGGAAAAAAAAAAAAAAAATCCAAAATCAGACAGAGTGTTGAGACCAGAGAGGCTAAGACCGCATTGACTCAGTGCAGTATTCAGCCTCTCTGGTGTCAAGTCTGATTTTGGAAAAAAAATAAAATAATCCAAAATCAGACAGAGTGTTGACACCAGAGAGGCTAAGACCGCATTGACTCAGTGCGGTATTCAGCCTCTCTGGTGTCGTCTGATTTTGGGAAAAAAAAAAAAAAAATCCAAAATCAGACAGAGTGTTGAGACCAGAGAGGCTAAGACCGCATTGACTCAGTGCGGTATTCAGCCTCTCTGGTGTCAAGTCTGATTTTGGGAAAAAAAAAAAAAAAATCCAAAATCAGACAGAGTGTTGACACCAGAGAGGCTAAGACCGCATTGACTCAGGGCGGTATTCAGCCTCTCTGGTGTCAAGTCTGATTTTGGAAAAAAAAAAAAAAATCCCAAATCAGACAGAGTGTTGAGACCAGAGAGGGTAAGACCGCATTGACTCAGTGCGGTATTCAGCCTCTCTGGTGTCAAGTCTGATTTTGGAAAAAAAAAAAAAAATCCAAAATCAGACAGAGTGTTGACACCAGAGAGGCTAAGACCGCATTGACTCAGTGCGGTATTCAGCCTCTCTGGTGTCAAGTCTGATTTTGGAAAAAAAAAAAAAAAAATCCAAAATCAGACAGAGTGTTGACACCAGAGAGGCTAAGACCGCATTGACTCAGTGCGGTATTCAGCCTCTCTGGTGTCAAGTCTGATTTTGGAAAAAAAATAAAAAATCCAAAATCAGACAGAGTGTTGACACCAGAGAGGCTAAGACCGCATTGACTCAGTGCGGTATTCAGCCTCTCTGGTGTCAAGTCTGATTTTGAAAAAAAAATCCAAAATCAGACAGAGTGTTGACACCAGAGAGGCTAAGACCGCATTGACTCAGTGCGGTATTCAGCCTCTCTGGTGTCAAGTCTGATTTTGGGAAAAAAAAAAAAAAAATCCAAAATCAGACAGAGTGTTGACACCAGAGAGGCTAAGACCGCATTGACTCAGTGCGGTATTCAGCCTCTCTGGTGTCAAGTCTGATTTTGGGAAAAAAAAAAAAAAATCCAAAATCAGACAGAGTGTTGACACCAGAGAGGCTAAGACCGCATTGACTCAGGGCGGTATTCAGCCTCTCTGGTGTCAAGTCTGATTTTGGAAAAAAAAAAAAAAAAATCCAAAATCAGACAGAGTGTTGAGACCAGAGAGGCTAAGACCGCATTGACTCAGTGCGGTATTCAGCCTCTCTGGTGTCAAGTCTGATTTTGGAAAAAAAAAAAAAAAATCCAAAATCAGACAGAGTGTTGAGACCAGAGAGGCTAAGACCGCATTGACTCAGTGCAGTATTCAGCCTCTCTGGTGTCAAGTCTGATTTTGGAAAAAAAATAAAATAATCCAAAATCAGACAGAGTGTTGACACCAGAGAGGCTAAGACCGCATTGACTCAGTGCGGTATTCAGCCTCTCTGGTGTCGTCTGATTTTGGGAAAAAAAAAAAAAAATCCAAAATCAGACAGAGTGTTGACACCAGAGAGGCTAAGACCGCATTGACTCAGTGCGGTATTCAGCCTCTCTGGTGTCAAGTCTGATTTTGGAAAAAAAAAAAAAAAAAATCCAAAATCAGACAGAGTGTTGACACCAGAGAGGCTAAGACCGCATTGACTCAGTACGGTATTCAGCCTCTCTGGTGTCAAGTCTGATTTTGGAAAAAAAAAAAAAAAATCCAAAATCAGACAGAGTGTTGAGACCAGAGAGGCTAAGACCGCATTGACTCAGTGCGGTATTCAGCCTCTCTGGGTTCAAGTCTGATTTTGGAAAAAAAAAAAAAAAAATCCAAAATCAGACAGAGTGTTGAGACCAGAGAGGCTAAGACCGCATTGACTCAGTGCAGTATTCAGCCTCTCTGGTGTCAAGTCTGATTTTGGAAAAAAAATAAAATAATCCAAAATCAGACAGAGTGTTGACACCAGAGAGGCTAAGACCGCATTGACTCAGTGCAGTATTCAGCCTCTCTGGTGTCAAGTCTGATTTTGGAAAAAAAAAAAAAAAATCCAAAATCAGACAGAGTGTTGAGACCAGAGAGGCTAAGACCGCATTGACTCAGTGCGGTATTCAGCCTCTCTGGTGTCAAGTCTGATTTTGGAAAAAAAAAAAAAAAAATCCAAAATCAGACAGAGTGTTGAGACCAGAGAGGCTAAGACCGCATTGACTCAGTGCGGTATTCAGCCTCTCTGGTGTCAAGTCTGATTTTGGAAAAAAAAAAAAATAATCCAAAATCAGACAGAGTGTTGACACCAGAGAGGCTAAGACCGCATTGACTCAGGGCGGTATTCAGCCTCTCTGGTGTCAAGTCTGATTTTGGAAAAAAAAAAAAAAAATCCAAAATCAGACAGAGTGTTGAGACCAGAGAGGCTAAGACCGCATTGACTCAGTGCGGTATTCAGCCTCTCTGGTGTCAAGTCTGATTTTGGAAAAAAAAAAAAAAAATCCAAAATCAGACAGAGTGTTGAGACCAGAGAGGCTAAGACCGCATTGACTCAGTGCAGTATTCAGCCTCTCTGGTGTCAAGTCTGATTTTGGAAAAAAAATAAAATAATCCAAAATCAGACAGAGTGTTGACACCAGAGAGGCTAAGACCGCATTGACTCAGTGCGGTATTCAGCCTCTCTGGTGTCGTCTGATTTTGGGAAAAAAAAAAAAAAAATCCAAAATCAGACAGAGTGTTGAGACCAGAGAGGCTAAGACCGCATTGACTCAGTGCGGTATTCAGCCTCTCTGGTGTCAAGTCTGATTTTGGGAAAAAAAAAAAAAAAATCCAAAATCAGACAGAGTGTTGACACCAGAGAGGCTAAGACCGCATTGACTCAGGGCGGTATTCAGCCTCTCTGGTGTCAAGTCTGATTTTGGAAAAAAAAAAAAAAATCCCAAATCAGACAGAGTGTTGAGACCAGAGAGGGTAAGACCGCATTGACTCAGTGCGGTATTCAGCCTCTCTGGTGTCAAGTCTGATTTTGGAAAAAAAAAAAAAAATCCAAAATCAGACAGAGTGTTGACACCAGAGAGGCTAAGACCGCATTGACTCAGTGCGGTATTCAGCCTCTCTGGTGTCAAGTCTGATTTTGGAAAAAAAAAAAAAAAAATCCAAAATCAGACAGAGTGTTGACACCAGAGAGGCTAAGACCGCATTGACTCAGTGCGGTATTCAGCCTCTCTGGTGTCAAGTCTGATTTTGGAAAAAAAATAAAAAATCCAAAATCAGACAGAGTGTTGACACCAGAGAGGCTAAGACCGCATTGACTCAGTGCGGTATTCAGCCTCTCTGGTGTCAAGTCTGATTTTGAAAAAAAAATCCAAAATCAGACAGAGTGTTGACACCAGAGAGGCTAAGACCGCATTGACTCAGTGCGGTATTCAGCCTCTCTGGTGTCAAGTCTGATTTTGGGAAAAAAAAAAAAAAAATCCAAAATCAGACAGAGTGTTGACACCAGAGAGGCTAAGACCGCATTGACTCAGTGCGGTATTCAGCCTCTCTGGTGTCAAGTCTGATTTTGGGAAAAAAAAAAAAAAATCCAAAATCAGACAGAGTGTTGACACCAGAGAGGCTAAGACCGCATTGACTCAGGGCGGTATTCAGCCTCTCTGGTGTCAAGTCTGATTTTGGAAAAAAAAAAAAAAAATCCAAAATCAGACAGAGTGTTGAGACCAGAGAGGCTAAGACCGCATTGACTCAGTGCGGTATTCAGCCTCTCTGGTGTCAAGTCTGATTTTGGAAAAAAAAAAAAAAAATCCAAAATCAGACAGAGTGTTGAGACCAGAGAGGCTAAGACCGCATTGACTCAGTGCAGTATTCAGCCTCTCTGGTGTCAAGTCTGATTTTGGAAAAAAAATAAAATAATCCAAAATCAGACAGAGTGTTGACACCAGAGAGGCTAAGACCGCATTGACTCAGTGCGGTATTCAGCCTCTCTGGTGTCGTCTGATTTTGGGAAAAAAAAAAAAAAATCCAAAATCAGACAGAGTGTTGACACCAGAGAGGCTAAGACCGCATTGACTCAGTGCGGTATTCAGCCTCTCTGGTGTCAAGTCTGATTTTGGAAAAAAAAAAAAAAAAAATCCAAAATCAGACAGAGTGTTGACACCAGAGAGGCTAAGACCGCATTGACTCAGTACGGTATTCAGCCTCTCTGGTGTCAAGTCTGATTTTGGAAAAAAAAAAAAAAAATCCAAAATCAGACAGAGTGTTGAGACCAGAGAGGCTAAGACCGCATTGACTCAGTGCGGTATTCAGCCTCTCTGGGTTCAAGTCTGATTTTGGAAAAAAAAAAAAAAAAATCCAAAATCAGACAGAGTGTTGAGACCAGAGAGGCTAAGACCGCATTGACTCAGTGCAGTATTCAGCCTCTCTGGTGTCAAGTCTGATTTTGGAAAAAAAATAAAATAATCCAAAATCAGACAGAGTGTTGACACCAGAGAGGCTAAGACCGCATTGACTCAGTGCAGTATTCAGCCTCTCTGGTGTCAAGTCTGATTTTGGAAAAAAAAAAAAAAAATCCAAAATCAGACAGAGTGTTGAGACCAGAGAGGCTAAGACCGCATTGACTCAGTGCGGTATTCAGCCTCTCTGGTGTCAAGTCTGATTTTGGAAAAAAAAAAAAAAAATCCAAAATCAGACAGAGTGTTGAGACCAGAGAGGCTAAGACCGCATTGACTCAGTGCGGTATTCAGCCTCTCTGGTGTCAAGTCTGATTTTGGAAAAAAAAATAAATAATCCAAAATCAGACAGAGTGTTGAGACCAGAGAGGCTAAGACCGCATTGACTCAGTGCGGTATTCAGCCTCTCTGGTGTCAAGTCTGATTTTGGAAAAAAAAAAAAAAAATCCAAAATCAGACAGAGTGTTGAGACCAGAGAGGCTAAGACCGCATTGACTCAGGGCGGTATTCAGCCTCTCTGGTGTCAAGTCTGATTTTGGAAAAAAAAAAAAAAAATCCAAAATCAGACAGAGTGTTGAGACCAGAGAGGCTAAGACCGCATTGACTCAGTGCGGTATTCAGCCTCTCTGGTGTCAAGTCTGATTTTGGAAAAAAAAAAAAAAAAAAATCCAAAATCAGACAGAGTGTTGAGACCAGAGAGGCTAAGACCGCATTGACTCAGTGCAGTATTCAGCCTCTCTGGTGTCAAGTCTGATTTTGGAAAAAAAATAAAATAATCCAAAATCAGACAGAGTGTTGACACCAGAGAGGCTAAGACCGCATTGACTCAGTGCAGTATTCAGCCTCTCTGGTGTCAAGTCTGATTTTGGAAAAAAAAAAAAAAAATCCAAAATCAGACAGAGTGTTGAGACCAGAGAGGCTAAGACCGCATTGACTCAGTGCGGTATTCAGCCTCTCTGGTGTCAAGTCTGATTTTGGAAAAAAAAAAAAAAAATCCAAAATCAGACAGAGTGTTGAGACCAGAGAGGCTAAGACCGCATTGACTCAGTGCGGTATTCAGCCTCTCTGGTGTCAAGTCTGATTTTGGAAAAAAAAAAAAATAATCCAAAATCAGACAGAGTGTTGACACCAGAGAGGCTAAGACCGCATTGACTCAGTGCGGTATTCAGCCTCTCTGGTGTCAAGTCTGATTTTGGAAAAAAAAAAAAAAAATCCAAAATCAGACAGAGTGTTGAGACCAGAGAGGCTAAGACCGCATTGACTCAGTGCGGTATTCAGCCTCTCTGGTGTCAAGTCTGATTTTGGAAAAAAAAAAAAAAAATCCAAAATCAGACAGAGTGTTGAGACCAGAGAGGCTAAGACCGCATTGACTCAGGGCGGTATTCAGCCTCTCTGGTGTCAAGTCTGATTTTGGAAAAAAAAAAAAAAAATCCAAAATCAGACAGAGTGTTGAGACCAGAGAGGCTAAGACCGCATTGACTCAGTGCGGTATTCAGCCTCTCTGGTGTCAAGTCTGATTTTGGAAAAAAAAAAAAAAAAAAATCCAAAATCAGACAGAGTGTTGAGACCAGAGAGGCTAAGACCGCATTGACTCAGTGCAGTATTCAGCCTCTCTGGTGTCAAGTCTGATTTTGGAAAAAAAATAAAATAATCCAAAATCAGACAGAGTGTTGACACCAGAGAGGCTAAGACCGCATTGACTCAGTGCGGTATTCAGCCTCTCTGGTGTCGTCTGATTTTGGGGAAAAAAAAAAAAAATCCAAAATCAGACAGAGTGTTGAGACCAGAGAGGCTAAGACCGCATTGACTCAGTGCAGTATTCAGCCTCTCTGGTGTCAAGTCTGATTTTGGGAAAAAAAAAAAAAAAATCCAAAATCAGACAGAGTGTTGACACCAGAGAAGCTAAGACCGCATTGACTCAGGGCGGTATTCAGCCTCTCTGGTGTCAAGTCTGATTTTGGAAAAAAAAAAAAAAATCCCAAATCAGACAGAGTGTTGAGACCAGAGAGGCTAAGACCGCATTGACTCAGTGCGGTATTCAGCCTCTCTGGTGTCAAGTCTGATTTTGGAAAAAAAAAAAAAAATCCAAAATCAGACAGAGTGTTGACACCAGAGAGGCTAAGACCGCATTGACTCAGTGCGGTATTCAGCCTCTCTGGTGTCAAGTCTGATTTTGGAAAAAAAAAAAAAAAAATCCAAAATCAGACAGAGTGTTGACACCAGAGAGGCTAAGACCGCATTGACTCAGTGCGGTATTCAGCCTCTCTGGTGTCAAGTCTGATTTTTGAAAAAAAATAAAAAATCCAAAATCAGACAGAGTGTTGACACCAGAGAGGCTAAGACCGCATTGACTCAGTGCGGTATTCAGCCTCTCTGGTGTCAAGTCTGATTTTGAAAAAAAAAAAAAAAAAATCCAAAATCAGACAGAGTGTTGAGACCAGAGAGGCTAAGACCGCATTGACTCAGTGCAGTATTCAGCCTCTCTGGTGTCAAGTCTGATTTTGGAAAAAAAAAAAAAAAAATCCAAAATCAGACAGAGTGTTGACACCAGAGAGGCTAAGACCGCATTGACTCAGTGCGGTATTCAGCCTCTCTGGTGTCAAGTCTGATTTTGGAAAAAAAATAAAAAATCCAAAATCAGACAGAGTGTTGACACCAGAGAGGCTAAGACCGCATTGACTCAGTGCGGTATTCAGCCTCTCTGGTGTCAAGTCTGATTTTGAAAAAAAAAATCCAAAATCAGACAGAGTGTTGACACCAGAGAGGCTAAGACCGCATTGACTCAGTGCGGTATTCAGCCTCTCTGGTGTCAAGTCTGATTTTGGGAAAAAAAAAAAAAAAAATCCAAAATCAGACAGAGTGTTGACACCAGAGAGGCTAAGACCGCATTGACTCAGTGCGGTATTCAGCCTCTCTGGTGTCAAGTCTGATTTTGGGAAAAAAAAAAAAAAAATCCAAAATCAGACAGAGTGTTGACACCAGAGAGGCTAAGACCGCATTGACTCAGGGCGGTATTCAGCCTCTCTGGTGTCAAGTCTGATTTTGGAAAAAAAAAAAAAAAAATCCAAAATCAGACAGAGTGTTGAGACCAGAGAGGCTAAGACCGCATTGACTCAGTGCGGTATTCAGCCTCTCTGGTGTCAAGTCTGATTTTGGAAAAAAAAAAAAAAAAATCCAAAATCAGACAGAGTGTTGAGACCAGAGAGGCTAAGACCGCATTGACTCAGTGCAGTATTCAGCCTCTCTGGTGTCAAGTCTGATTTTGGAAAAAAAATAAAATAATCCAAAATCAGACAGAGTGTTGACACCAGAGAGGCTAAGACCGCATTGACTCAGTGCGGTATTCAGCCTCTCTGGTGTCGTCTGATTTTGGGAAAAAAAAAAAAAATCCAAAATCAGACAGAGTGTTGACACCAGAGAGGCTAAGACCGCATTGACTCAGTGCGGTATTCAGCCTCTCTGGTGTCAAGTCTGATTTTGGAAAAAAAAAAAAAAAAAATCCAAAATCAGACAGAGTGTTGACACCAGAGAGGCTAAGACCGCATTGACTCAGTACGGTATTCAGCCTCTCTGGTGTCAAGTCTGATTTTGGAAAAAAAAAAAAAAAATCCAAAATCAGACAGAGTGTTGAGACCAGAGAGGCTAAGACCGCATTGACTCAGTGCGGTATTCAGCCTCTCTGGGTTCAAGTCTGATTTTGGAAAAAAAAAAAAAAAAATCCAAAATCAGACAGAGTGTTGACACCAGAGAGGCTAAGACCGCATTGACTCAGTGCAGTATTCAGCCTCTCTGGTGTCAAGTCTGATTTTGGGAAAAAAAAAAAAAAAATCCAAAATCAGACAGAGTGTTGACACCAGAGAAGCTAAGACCGCATTGACTCAGGGCGGTATTCAGCCTCTCTGGTGTCAAGTCTGATTTTGGAAAAAAAAAAAAAAAATCCCAAATCAGACAGAGTGTTGAGACCAGAGAGGCTAAGACCGCATTGACTCAGTGCGGTATTCAGCCTCTCTGGTGTCAAGTCTGATTTTGGAAAAAAAAAAAAAAAATCCAAAATCAGACAGAGTGTTGACACCAGAGAGGCTAAGACCGCATTGACTCAGTGCGGTATTCAGCCTCTCTGGTGTCAAGTCTGATTTTGGAAAAAAAAAAAAAAAAATCCAAAATCAGACAGAGTGTTGACACCAGAGAGGCTAAGACCGCATTGACTCAGTGCGGTATTCAGCCTCTCTGGTGTCAAGTCTGATTTTTGAAAAAAAATAAAAAATCCAAAATCAGACAGAGTGTTGACACCAGAGAGGCTAAGACCGCATTGACTCAGTGCGGTATTCAGCCTCTCTGGTGTCAAGTCTGATTTTGAAAAAAAAAAAAAAAAAATCCAAAATCAGACAGAGTGTTGAGACCAGAGAGGCTAAGACCGCATTGACTCAGTGCAGTATTCAGCCTCTCTGGTGTCAAGTCTGATTTTGGGAAAAAAAAAAAAAAAATCCAAAATCAGACAGAGTGTTGACACCAGAGAGGCTAAGACCGCATTGACTCAGGGCGGTATTCAGCCTCTCTGGTGTCAAGTCTGATTTTGGAAAAAAAAAAAAAAAAATCCAAAATCAGACAGAGTGTTGAGACCAGAGAGGCTAAGACCGCATTGACTCAGTGCAGTATTCAGCCTCTCTGGTGTCAAGTCTGATTTTGGAAAAAAAATAAAATAATCCAAAATCAGACAGAGTGTTGACACCAGAGAGGCTAAGACCGCATTGACTCAGTGCGGTATTCAGCCTCTCTGGTGTCGTCTGATTTTGGGAAAAAAAAAAAAAAAATCCAAAATCAGACAGAGTGTTGAGACCAGAGAGGGTAAGACCGCATTGACTCAGTGCGGTATTCAGCCTCTCTGGTGTCAAGTCTGATTTTGGAAAAAAAAAAAAAAATCCAAAATCAGACAGAGTGTTGACACCAGAGAGGCTAAGACCGCATTGACTCAGTGCGGTATTCAGCCTCTCTGGTGTCAAGTCTGATTTTGGAAAAAAAAAAAAAAAAATCCAAAATCAGACAGAGTGTTGACACCAGAGAGGCTAAGACCGCATTGACTCAGTGCGGTATTCAGCCTCTCTGGTGTCAAGTCTGATTTTGGAAAAAAAATAAAAAATCCAAAATCAGACAGAGTGTTGACACCAGAGAGGCTAAGACCGCATTGACTCAGTGCGGTATTCAGCCTCTCTGGTGTCAAGTCTGATTTTGAAAAAAAAATCCAAAATCAGACAGAGTGTTGACACCAGAGAGGCTAAGACCGCATTGACTCAGTGCGGTATTCAGCCTCTCTGGTGTCAAGTCTGATTTTGGGAAAAAAAAAAAAAAAATCCAAAATCAGACAGAGTGTTGACACCAGAGAGGCTAAGACCGCATTGACTCAGTGCGGTATTCAGCCTCTCTGGTGTCAAGTCTGATTTTGGGAAAAAAAAAAAAAAAATCCAAAATCAGACAGAGTGTTGACACCAGAGAGGCTAAGACCGCATTGACTCAGGGCGGTATTCAGCCTCTCTGGTGTCAAGTCTGATTTTGGAAAAAAAAAAAAAAAATCCAAAATCAGACAGAGTGTTGAGACCAGAGAGGCTAAGACCGCATTGACTCAGTGCGGTATTCAGCCTCTCTGGTGTCAAGTCTGATTTTGGAAAAAAAAAAAAAAAATCCAAAATCAGACAGAGTGTTGAGACCAGAGAGGCTAAGACCGCATTGACTCAGTGCAGTATTCAGCCTCTCTGGTGTCAAGTCTGATTTTGGAAAAAAAATAAAATAATCCAAAATCAGACAGAGTGTTGACACCAGAGAGGCTAAGACCGCATTGACTCAGTGCGGTATTCAGCCTCTCTGGTGTCGTCTGATTTTGGGAAAAAAAAAAAAAAATCCAAAATCAGACAGAGTGTTGACACCAGAGAGGCTAAGACCGCATTGACTCAGTGCGGTATTCAGCCTCTCTGGTGTCAAGTCTGATTTTGGAAAAAAAAAAAAAAAAAATCCAAAATCAGACAGAGTGTTGACACCAGAGAGGCTAAGACCGCATTGACTCAGTACGGTATTCAGCCTCTCTGGTGTCAAGTCTGATTTTGGAAAAAAAAAAAAAAAATCCAAAATCAGACAGAGTGTTGAGACCAGAGAGGCTAAGACCGCATTGACTCAGTGCGGTATTCAGCCTCTCTGGGTTCAAGTCTGATTTTGGAAAAAAAAAAAAAAAAATCCAAAATCAGACAGAGTGTTGAGACCAGAGAGGCTAAGACCGCATTGACTCAGTGCAGTATTCAGCCTCTCTGGTGTCAAGTCTGATTTTGGAAAAAAAATAAAATAATCCAAAATCAGACAGAGTGTTGACACCAGAGAGGCTAAGACCGCATTGACTCAGTGCAGTATTCAGCCTCTCTGGTGTCAAGTCTGATTTTGGAAAAAAAAAAAAAAAATCCAAAATCAGACAGAGTGTTGAGACCAGAGAGGCTAAGACCGCATTGACTCAGTGCGGTATTCAGCCTCTCTGGTGTCAAGTCTGATTTTGGAAAAAAAAAAAAAAAATCCAAAATCAGACAGAGTGTTGAGACCAGAGAGGCTAAGACCGCATTGACTCAGTGCGGTATTCAGCCTCTCTGGTGTCAAGTCTGATTTTGGAAAAAAAAAAAAAAAATCCAAAATCAGACAGAGTGTTGACACCAGAGAGGCTAAGACCGCATTGACTCAGTGCGGTATTCAGCCTCTCTGGTGTCAAGTCTGATTTTGGAAAAAAAAAAAAAAAATCCAAAATCAGACAGAGTGTTGAGACCAGAGAGGCTAAGACCGCATTGACTCAGTGCGGTATTCAGCCTCTCTGGTGTCAAGTCTGATTTTGGAAAAAAAAAAAAAAAATCCAAAATCAGACAGAGTGTTGAGACCAGAGAGGCTAAGACCGCATTGACTCAGGGCGGTATTCAGCCTCTCTGGTGTCAAGTCTGATTTTGGAAAAAAAAAAAAAAAATCCAAAATCAGACAGAGTGTTGAGACCAGAGAGGCTAAGACCGCATTGACTCAGTGCGGTATTCAGCCTCTCTGGTGTCAAGTCTGATTTTGGAAAAAAAAAAAAAAAAAATCCAAAATCAGACAGAGTGTTGAGACCAGAGAGGCTAAGACCGCATTGACTCAGTGCAGTATTCAGCCTCTCTGGTGTCAAGTCTGATTTTGGAAAAAAAATAAAATAATCCAAAATCAGACAGAGTGTTGACACCAGAGAGGCTAAGACCGCATTGACTCAGTGCGGTATTCAGCCTCTCTGGTGTCGTCTGATTTTGGGGAAAAAAAAAAAAAAATCCAAAATCAGACAGAGTGTTGAGACCAGAGAGGCTAAGACCGCATTGACTCAGTGCAGTATTCAGCCTCTCTGGTGTCAAGTCTGATTTTGGGAAAAAAAAAAAAAAATCCAAAATCAGACAGAGTGTTGACACCAGAGAGGCTAAGACCGCATTGACTCAGTGCGGTATTCAGCCTCTCTGGTGTCAAGTCTGATTTTGGAAAAAAAAAAAAAAAAATCCAAAATCAGACAGAGTGTTGACACCAGAGAGGCTAAGACCGCATTGACTCAGTGCGGTATTCAGCCTCTCTGGTGTCAAGTCTGATTTTTGAAAAAAAATAAAAAATCCAAAATCAGACAGAGTGTTGACACCAGAGAGGCTAAGACCGCATTGACTCAGTGCGGTATTCAGCCTCTCTGGTGTCAAGTCTGATTTTGAAAAAAAAAAAAAAAAAATCCAAAATCAGACAGAGTGTTGAGACCAGAGAGGCTAAGACCGCATTGACTCAGTGCAGTATTCAGCCTCTCTGGTGTCAAGTCTGATTTTGGGAAAAAAAAAAAAAAATCCAAAATCAGACAGAGTGTTGACACCAGAGAGGCTAAGACCGCATTGACTCAGGGCGGTATTCAGCCTCTCTGGTGTCAAGTCTGATTTTGGAAAAAAAAAAAAAAAAATCCAAAATCAGACAGAGTGTTGAGACCAGAGAGGCTAAGACCGCATTGACTCAGTGCGGTATTCAGCCTCTCTGGTGTCAAGTCTGATTTTGGAAAAAAAAAAAAAAAATCCAAAATCAGACAGAGTGTTGACACCAGAGAGGCTAAGACCGCATTGACTCAGTGCGGTATTCAGCCTCTCTGGTGTCGTCTGATTTTGGGAAAAAAAAAAAAAAAATCCAAAATCAGACAGAGTGTTGACACCAGAGAGGCTAAGACCGCATTGACTCAGTGCGGTATTCAGCCTCTCTGGTGTCAAGTCTGATTTTGGAAAAAAAAAAAAAAAAAAAATCCAAAATCAGACAGAGTGTTGACACCAGAGAGGCTAAGACCGCATTGACTCAGTACGGTATTCAGCCTCTCTGGTGTCAAGTCTGATTTTGGAAAAAAAAAAAAAAAATCCAAAATCAGACAGAGTGTTGAGACCAGAGAGGCTAAGACCGCATTGACTCAGTGCGGTATTCAGCCTCTCTGGTGTCAAGTCTGATTTTGGAAAAAAAAAAAAAAAAATCCAAAATCAGACAGAGTGTTGAGACCAGAGAGGCTAAGACCGCATTGACTCAGTGCGGTATTCAGCCTCTCTGGTGTCAAGTCTGATTTTGGAAAAAAAAAAAAAAAATCCAAAATCAGACAGAGTGTTGACACCAGAGAGGCTAAGACCGCATTGACTCAGTGCGGTATTCAGCCTCTCTGGTGTCAAGTCTGATTTTGGAAAAAAAAAAAAAAAATCCAAAATCAGACAGAGTGTTGAGACCAGAGAGGCTAAGACCGCATTGACTCAGTGCGGTATTCAGCCTCTCTGGTGTCAAGTCTGATTTTGGGGAAAAAAAAAAAAAAATCCAAAATCAGACAGAGTGTTGACACCAGAGAGGCTAAGACCGCATTGACTCAGGGCGGTATTCAGCCTCTCTGGTGTCAAGTCTGATTTTGGAAAAAAAAAAAAAAAATCCAAAATCAGACAGAGTGTTGAGACCAGAGAGGCTAAGACCGCATTGACTCAGTGCGGTATTCAGCCTCTCTGGTGTCGTCTGATTTTGGGAAAGAAAAAAAAAATCCAAAATCAGACAGAGTGTTGACACCAGAGAGGCTAAGACCGCATTGACTCAGTGCGGTATTCAGCCTCTCTGGTGTCAAGTCTGATTTTGGGAAAAAAAAAAAAAAAAATCCAAAATCAGACAGAGTGTTGACACCAGAGAGGCTAAGACCGCATTGACTCAGTGCGGTATTCAGCCTCTCTGGTGTCAAGTCTGATTTTGGAAAAAAAAAAAAAAAAAATCCAAAATCAGACAGAGTGTTGACACCAGAGAGGCTAAGACCGCATTGACTCAGTGCGGTATTCAGCCTCTCTGGTGTCAAGTCTGATTTTGGAAAAAAAAAAAAAAAATCAAAAATCAGACAGAGTGTTGAGACCAGAGAGGCTAAGACCGCATTGACTCAGTGCGGTATTCAGCCTCTCTGGTGTCAAGTCTGATTTTGGAAAAAAAAAAAAAAAAATCCAAAATCAGACAGAGTGTTGAGACCAGAGAGGCTAAGACCGCATTGACTCAGTGCAGTATTCAGCCTCTCTGGTGTCAAGTCTGATTTTGGAAAAAAAATAAAATAATCCAAAATCAGACAGAGTGTTGACACCAGAGAGGCTAAGACCGCATTGACTCAGTGCGGTATTCAGCCTCTCTGGTGTCAAGTCTGATTTTGGAAAAAAAAAAAAAAAATCCAAAATCAGACAGAGTGTTGAGACCAGAGAGGCTAAGACCGCATTGACTCAGTGCGGTATTCAGCCTCTCTGGTGTCAAGTCTGATTTTGGAAAAAAAAATAAATAATCCAAAATCAGACAGAGTGTTGACACCAGAGAGGCTAAGACCGCATTGACTCAGTGCGGTATTCAGCCTCTCTGGTGTCAAGTCTGATTTTGGAAAAAAAAAAAAAAAATCCAAAATCAGACAGAGTGTTGAGACCAGAGAGGCTAAGACTGCATTGACTCAGTGCGGTATTCAGCCTCTCTGGTGTCAAGTCTGATTTTGGGAAAAAAAAAAAAAAATCCAAAATCAGACAGAGTGTTGAGACCAGAGAGGCTAAGACCGCATTGACTCAGTGCGGTATTCAGCCTCTCTGGTGTCAAGTCTGATTTTGGGAAAAAAAAAAAAAAATCCAAAATCAGACAGAGTGTTGACACCAGAGAGGCTAAGACCGCATTGACTCAGGGCGGTATTCAGCCTCTCTGGTGTCAAGTCTGATTTTGGAAAAAAAAAAAAAAAATCCAAAATCAGACAGAGTGTTGAGACCAGAGAGGCTAAGACCGCATTGACTCAGTGCGGTATTCAGCCTCTCTGGTGTCAAGTCTGATTTTGGGAAAAAAAAAAAAAAAATCCAAAATCAGACAGAGTGTTGACACCAGAGAGGCTAAGACCGCATTGACTCAGTGCGGTATTCAGCCTCTCTGGTGTCAAGTCTGATTTTGGAAAAAAAAAAAAAAAAATCCAAAATCAGACAGAGTGTTGAGACCAGAGAGGCTAAGACCGCATTGACTAACTGCGGTATTCAGCCTCTCTGGTGTCAAGTCTGATTTAGGAAAAAAAAAAAAAAATCCAAAATCAGACAGAGTGTTGACACCAGAGAAGTTAAGACCGCATTGACTAACTGCGGTATTCAGCCTCTCTGGTGTCAAGTCTGATTTTGGGAAAAAAAAAAAAAAAATCCAAAATCAGACAGAGTGTTGACACCAGAGAAGCTAAGACCGCATTGACTCAGGGCGGTATTCAGCCTCTCTGGTGTCAAGTCTGATTTTGGAAAAAAAAAAAAAAAATCCCAAATCAGACAGAGTGTTGAGACCAGAGAGGCTAAGACCGCATTGACTCAGTGCGGTATTCAGCCTCTCTGGTGTCAAGTCTGATTTTCGAAAAAAAAAAAAAAATCCAAAATCAGACAGAGTGTTGACACCAGAGAGGCTAAGACCGCATTGACTCAGTGCGGTATTCAGCCTCTCTGGTGTCAAGTCTGATTTTGGAAAAAAAAAAAAAAAAATCCAAAATCAGACAGAGTGTTGACACCAGAGAGGCTAAGACCGCATTGACTCAGTGCGGTATTCAGCCTCTCTGGTGTCAAGTCTGATTTTGGAAAAAAAAAAAAAAAAAATCCAAAATCAGACAGAGTGTTGAGACCAGAGAGGCTAAGACTGCATTGACTCAGTGCGGTATTCAGCCTCTCTGGTGTCAAGTCTGATTTTGGGAAAAAAAAAAAAAAATCCAAAATCAGACAGAGTGTTGAGACCAGAGAGGCTAAGACCGCATTGACTCAGTGCGGTATTCAGCCTCTCTGGTGTCAAGTCTGATTTTGGAAAAAAAAAATAATAATCCAAAATCAGACAGAGTGTTGACACCAGAGAGGCTAAGACCGCATTGACTCAGTGCGGTATTCAGCCTCTCTGGTGTCAAGTCTGATTTTGGAAAAAAAAAAAAAAAATCCAAAATCAGACAGAGTGTTGAGACCAGAGAGGCTAAGACTGCATTGACTCAGTGCGGTATTCAGCCTCTCTGGTGTCAAGTCTGATTTTGGGAAAAAAAAAAAAAAATCCAAAATCAGACAGAGTGTTGAGACCAGAGAGGCTAAGACCGCATTGACTCAGTGCGGTATTCAGCCTCTCTGGTGTCAAGTCTGATTTTGGGAAAAAAAAAAAAAAATCCAAAATCAGACAGAGTGTTGACACCAGAGAGGCTAAGACCGCATTGACTCAGGGCGGTATTCAGCCTCTCTGGTGTCAAGTCTGATTTTGGAAAAAAAAAAAAAAAATCCAAAATCAGACAGAGTGTTGAGACCAGAGAGGCTAAGACCGCATTGACTCAGTGCGGTATTCAGCCTCTCTGGTGTCAAGTCTGATTTTGGGAAAAAAAAAAAAAAAATCCAAAATCAGACAGAGTGTTGACACCAGAGAGGCTAAGACCGCATTGACTCAGTGCGGTATTCAGCCTCTCTGGTGTCAAGTCTGATTTTGGAAAAAAAAAAAAAAAAAATCCAAAATCAGACAGAGTGTTGAGACCAGAGAGGCTAAGACCGCATTGACTAACTGCGGTATTCAGCCTCTCTGGTGTCAAGTCTGATTTAGGAAAAAAAAAAAAAAATCCAAAATCAGACAGAGTGTTGACACCAGAGAAGCTAAGACCGCATTGACTAACTGCGGTATTCAGCCTCTCTGGTGTCAAGTCTGATTTTGGGAAAAAAAAAAAAAAAATCCAAAATCAGACAGAGTGTTGACACCAGAGAAGCTAAGACCGCATTGACTCAGGGCGGTATTCAGCCTCTCTGGTGTCAAGTCTGATTTTGGAAAAAAAAAAAAAAAATCCCAAATCAGACAGAGTGTTGAGACCAGAGAGGCTAAGACCGCATTGACTCAGTGCGGTATTCAGCCTCTCTGGTGTCAAGTCTGATTTTCGAAAAAAAAAAAAAAATCCAAAATCAGACAGAGTGTTGACACCAGAGAGGCTAAGACCGCATTGACTCAGTGCGGTATTCAGCCTCTCTGGTGTCAAGTCTGATTTTGGAAAAAAAAAAAAAAAAAATCCAAAATCAGACAGAGTGTTGACACCAGAGAGGCTAAGACCGCATTGACTCAGTGCGGTATTCAGCCTCTCTGGTGTCAAGTCTGATTTTGGAAAAAAAAAAAAAAAATCCAAAATCAGACAGAGTGTTGAGACCAGAGAGGCTAAGACTGCATTGACTCAGTGCGGTATTCAGCCTCTCTGGTGTCAAGTCTGATTTTGGGAAAAAAAAAAAAAAATCCAAAATGAGACAGAGTGTTGAGACCAGAGAGGCTAAGACTGCATTGACTCAGTGCGGTATTCAGCCTCTCTGGTGTCAAGTCTGATTTTGGAAAAAAAAAAAAAAAATCCAAAATCAGACAGAGTGTTGAGACCAGAGAGGCTAAGACCGCATTGACTCAGTGCGGTATTCAGCCTCTCTGGTGTCAAGTCTGATTTTGGGAAAAAAAAAAAAAAAATCCAAAATCAGACAGAGTGTTGACACCAGAGAGGCTAAGACCGCATTGACTCAGGGCGGTATTCAGCCTCTCTGGTGTCAAGTCTGATTTTGGAAAAAAAAAAAAAAAATCCAAAATCAGACAGAGTGTTGAGACCAGAGAGGCTAAGACCGCATTGACTCAGTGCGGTATTCAGCCTCTCTGGTGTCAAGTCTGATTTTGGAAAAAAAAAAAAAAAATCCAAAATCAGACAGAGTGTTGAGACCAGAGAGGCTAAGACCGCATTGACTCAGTGCAGTATTCAGCCTCTCTGGTGTCAAGTCTGATTTTGGAAAAAAAATAAAATAATCCAAAATCAGACAGAGTGTTGACACCAGAGAGGCTAAGACCGCATTGACTCAGTGCGGTATTCAGCCTCTCTGGTGTCGTCTGATTTTGGGAAAGAAAAAAAAAATCCAAAATCAGACAGAGTGTTGACACCAGAGAGGCTAAGACCGCATTGACTCAGTGCGGTATTCAGCCTCTCTGGTGTCAAGTCTGATTTTGGAAAAAAAAAAAAAAAAATCCAAAATCAGAAAGAGTGTTGACACCAGAGAGGCTAAGACCGCATTGACTCAGTACGGTATTCAGCCTCTCTGGTGTCAAGTCTGATTTTGGAAAAAAAAAAAAAAAATCCAAAATCAGACAGAGTGTTGAGACCAGAGAGGCTAAGACCGCATTGACTCAGTGCGGTATTCAGCCTCTCTGGTGTCAAGTGTGATTTTGGAAAAAAAAAAAAAAAATCCAAAATCAGACAGAGTGTTGAGACCAGAGAGGCTAAGACCGCATTGACTCAGTGCAGTATTCAGCCTCTCTGGTGTCAAGTCTGATTTTGGAAAAAAAATAAAATAATCCAAAATCAGACAGAGTGTTGACACCAGAGAGGCTAAGACCGCATTGACTCAGTGCGGTATTCAGCCTCTCTGGTGTCAAGTCTGATTTTGGAAAAAAAAAAAAAAAATCCAAAATCAGACAGAGTGTTGAGACCAGAGAGGCTAAGACTGCATTGACTCAGTGCGGTATTCAGCCTCTCTGGTGTCAAGTCTGATTTTGGAAAAAAAAAAAAAAATCCAAAATCAGACAGAGTGTTGAGACCAGAGAGGCTAAGACCGCATTGACTCAGTGCGGTATTCAGCCTCTCTGGTGTCAAGTCTGATTTTGGAAAAAAAAAAAAAAAATCCAAAATCAGACAGAGTGTTGAGACCAGAGAGGCTAAGACCGCATTGACTCAGTGCGTTATTCAGCCTCTCTGGTGTCAAGTCTGATTTTGGGAAAAAAAAAAAAAAATCCAAAATCAGACAGAGTGTTGACACCAGAGAGGCTAAGACCGCATTGACTCAGTGCGGTATTCAGCCTCTCTGGTGTCAAGTCTGATTTTGGAAAAAAAAAAAAAAAAAATCCAAAATCAGACATAGTGTTGAGACCAGAGAGGCTAAGACCGCATTGACTCACTGCGGTATTCAGCCTCTCTGGTGTCAAGTCTGATTTAGGAAAAAAAAAAAAAAAATCCAAAATCAGACAGAGTGTTGACACCAGAGAGGCTAAGACCGCATTGACTCAGTGCGGTATTCAGCCTCTCTGGTGTCAAGTCTGATTTTGGAAAAAAAAAAAAAAATCCCAAATCAGACAGAGTGTTGAGACCAGAGAGGCTAAGACCGCATTTACTCAGTGCGGTATTCAGCCTCTCTGGTGTCAAGTCTGATTTTGGAAAAAAAAAAAAAAAATCCAAAATCAGACAGAGTGTTGACACCAGAGAGGCTAAGACCGCATTGACTCAGTGCGGTATTCAGCCTCTCTGGTGTCAAGTCTGATTTTGGAAAAAAAATAAAAAATCCAAAATCAGACAGAGTGTTGACACCAGAGAGGCTAAGACCGCATTGACTCAGGGCGGTATTCAGCCTCTCTGGTGTCAAGTCTGATTTTGGAAAAAAAATAAAAAATCCAAAATCAGACAGAGTGTTGACACCAGAGAGGCTAAGACCGCATTGACTCAGGGCGGTATTCAGCCTCTCTGGTGTCAAGTCTGATTTTGGAAAAAAAAAAAAAAAATCCAAAATCAGACAGAGTGTTGAGACCAGAGAGGCTAAGACCGCATTGACTCAGTGCGGTATTCAGCCTCTCTGGTGTCAAGTCTGATTTTGGAAAAAAAAAAAAAAAATCCAAAATCAGACAGAGTGTTGAGACCAGAGAGGCTAAGACCGCATTGACTCAGTGCAGTATTCAGCCTCTCTGGTGTCAAGTCTGATTTTGGAAAAAAAATAAAATAATCCAAAATCAGACAGAGTGTTGACACCAGAGAGGCTAAGACCGCATTGACTCAGTGTGGTATTCAGCCTCTCTGGTGTCGTCTGATTTTGGGAAAAAAAAAAAAAAATCCAAAATCAGACAGAGTGTTGAGACCAGAGAGGCTAAGACCGCATTGACTCAGTGCAGTATTCAGCCTCTCTGGTGTCAAGTCTGATTTTGGGAAAAAAAAAAAAAAACATCCAAAATCAGACAGAGTGTTGACACCAGAGAGGCTAAGACCGCATTGACTCAGGGCGGTATTCAGCCTCTCTGGTGTCAAGTCTGATTTTGGAAAAAAAAAAAAAAATCCCAAATCAGACAGAGTGTTGAGACCAGAGAGGGTAAGACCGCATTGACTCAGTGCGGTATTCAGCCTCTCTGGTGTCAAGTCTGATTTTGGAAAAAAAAAAAAAAAAATCCAAAATCAGACAGAGTGTTGACACCAGAGAGGCTAAGACCGCATTGACTCAGTGCGGTATTCAGCCTCTCTGGTGTCAAGTCTGATTTTGGAAAAAAAAAAAAAAATCCAAAATCAGACAGAGTGTTGACACCAGAGAGGCTAAGACCGCATTGACTCAGTGCGGTATTCAGCCTCTCTGGTGTCAAGTCTGATTTTGAAAAAAAAATCCAAAATCAGACAGAGTGTTGACACCAGAGAGGCTAAGACCGCATTGACTCAGTGCGGTATTCAGCCTCTCTGGTGTCAAGTCTGATTTTGGAAAAAAAAAAAAAAAATCCAAAATCAGACAGAGTGTTGAGACCAGAGAGGCTAAGACCGCATTGACTCAGTGCGGTATTCAGCCTCTCTGGTGTCAAGTCTGATTTTGGAAAAAAAAAAAAAAAATCCAAAATCAGACAGAGTGTTGACACCAGAGAGGCTAAGACCGCATTGACTCAGTGCGGTATTCAGCCTCTCTGGTGTCAAGTCTGATTTTGGAAAAAAAAAAAAAAAATCCAAAATCAGACAGAGTGTTGAGACCAGAGAGGCTAAGACTGCATTGACTCAGTGCGGTATTCAGCCTCTCTGGTGTCAAGTCTGATTTTGGGAAAAAAAAAAAAAAATCCAAAATCAGACAGAGTGTTGAGACCAGAGAGGCTAAGACCGCATTGACTCAGTGCGGTATTCAGCCTCTCTGGTGTCAAGTCTGATTTTGGGAAAAAAAAAAAAAAATCCAAAATCAGACAGAGTGTTGACACCAGAGAGGCTAAGACCGCATTGACTCAGGGCGGTATTCAGCCTCTCTGGTGTCAAGTCTGATTTTGGAAAAAAAAAAAAAAAAAATCCAAAATCAGACAGAGTGTTGAGACCAGAGAGGCTAAGACCGCATTGACTAACTGCGGTATTCAGCCTCTCTGGTGTCAAGTCTGATTTAGGAAAAAAAAAAAAAAATCCAAAATCAGACAGAGTGTTGACACCAGAGAAGCTAAGACCGCATTGACTAACTGCGGTATTCAGCCTCTCTGGTGTCAAGTCTGATTTTGGGAAAAAAAAAAAAAAAATCCAAAATCAGACAGAGTGTTGACACCAGAGAAGCTAAGACCGCATTGACTCAGGGCGGTATTCAGCCTCTCTGGTGTCAAGTCTGATTTTGGAAAAAAAAAAAAAAATCCCAAATCAGACAGAGTGTTGAGACCAGAGAGGCTAAGACCGCATTGACTCAGTGCGGTATTCAGCCTCTCTGGTGTCAAGTCTGATTTTCGAAAAAAAAAAAAAAATCCAAAATCAGACAGAGTGTTGACACCAGAGAGGCTAAGACCGCATTGACTCAGTGCGGTATTCAGCCTCTCTGGTGTCAAGTCTGATTTTGGAAAAAAAAAAAAAAAAATCCAAAATCAGACAGAGTGTTGACACCAGAGAGGCTAAGACCGCATTGACTCAGTGCGGTATTCAGCCTCTCTGGTGTCAAGTCTGATTTTGGAAAAAAAAAAAAAAAATCCAAAATCAGACAGAGTGTTGAGACCAGAGAGGCTAAGACTGCATTGACTCAGTGCGGTATTCAGCCTCTCTGGTGTCAAGTCTGATTTTGGGAAAAAAAAAAAAAAAATCCAAAATCAGACAGAGTGTTGAGACCAGAGAGGCTAAGACTGCATTGACTCAGTGCGGTATTCAGCCTCTCTGGTGTCAAGTGTGATTTTGGAAAAAAAAAAAGAAAATCCAAAATCAGACAGAGTGTTGAGACCAGAGAGGCTAAGACCGCATTGACTCAGTGCGGTATTCAGCCTCTCTGGTGTCAAGTCTGATTTTGGGAAAAAAAAAAAAAATAATCCAAAATCAGACAGAGTGTTGACACCAGAGAGGCTAAGACCGCATTGACTCAGGGCGGTATTCAGCCTCTCTGGTGTCAAGTCTGATTTTGGAAAAAAAAAAAAAAAAATCCAAAATCAGACAGAGTGTTGAGACCAGAGAGGCTAAGACTGCATTGACTCAGTGCGGTATTCAGCCTCTCTGGTGTCAAGTCTGATTTTGGAAAAAAAAAAAAAAAATCCAAAATCAGACAGAGTGTTGAGACCAGAGAGGCTAAGACCGCATTGACTCAGTGCGGTATTCAGCCTCTCTGGTGTCAAGTCTGATTTTGGAAAAAAAAAAAAAAAATCCAAAATCAGACAGAGTGTTGAGACCAGAGAGGCTAAGACCGCATTGACTCAGTGCGTTATTCAGCCTCTCTGGTGTCAAGTCTGATTTTGGGAAAAAAAAAAAAAAAATCCAAAATCAGACAGAGTGTTGACACCAGAGAGGCTAAGACCGCATTGACTCAGTGCGGTATTCAGCCTCTCTGGTGTCAAGTCTGATTTTGGAAAAAAAAAAAAAAAAAATCCAAAATCAGACAGAGTGTTGAGACCAGAGAGGCTAAGACCGCATTGACTCACTGCGGTATTCAGCCTCTCTGGTGTCAAGTCTGATTTAGGAAAAAAAAAAAAAAAATCCAAAATCAGACAGAGTGTTGACACCAGAGAGGCTAAGACCGCATTGACTCAGTGCGGTATTCAGCCTCTCTGGTGTCAAGTCTGATTTTGGAAAAAAAAAAAAAAATCCCAAATCAGACAGAGTGTTGAGACCAGAGATGCTAAGACCGCATTTACTCAGTGCGGTATTCAGCCTCTCTGGTGTCAAGTCTGATTTTGGAAAAAAAAAAAAAAAATCCAAAATCAGACAGAGTGTTGACACCAGAGAGGCTAAGACCGCATTGACTCAGTGCAGTATTCAGCCTCTCTGGTGTCAAGTCTGATTTTGGAAAAAAAATAAAAAATCCAAAATCAGACAGAGTGTTGACACCAGAGAGGCTAAGACCGCATTGACTCAGGGCGGTATTCAGCCTCTCTGGTGTCGTCTGATTTTGGGAAAAAAAAAAAAAAAATCCAAAATCAGACAGAGTGTTGAGACCAGAGAGGCTAAGACCGCATTGACTCAGTGCAGTATTCAGCCTCTCTGGTGTCAAGTCTGATTTTGGGAAAAAAAAAAAAAACATCCAAAATCAGACAGAGTGTTGACACCAGAGAGGCTAAGACCGCATTGACTCAGGGCGGTATTCAGCCTCTCTGGTGTCAAGTCTGATTTTGGAAAAAAAAAAAAAAATCCCAAATCAGACAGAGTGTTGAGACCAGAGAGGGTAAGACCGCATTGACTCAGTGCGGTATTCAGCCTCTCTGGTGTCAAGTCTGATTTTGGAAAAAAAAAAAAAAATCCAAAATCAGACAGAGTGTTGAGACCAGAGAGGCTAAGACCGCATTGACTCAGTGCGGTATTCAGCCTCTCTGGTGTCAAGTCTGATTTTGGAAAAAAAAAAAAAAAATCCAAAATCAGACAGAGTGTTGAGACCAGAGAGGCTAAGACCGCATTGACTCAGTGCAGTATTCAGCCTCTCTGGTGTCAAGTCTGATTTTGGAAAAAAAATAAAATAATCCAAAATCAGACAGAGTGTTGACACCAGAGAGGCTAAGACCGCATTGACTCAGTGCGGTATTCAGCCTCTCTGGTGTCGTCTGATTTTGGGAAAAAAAAAAAAAAAATCCAAAATCAGACAGAGTGTTGAGACCAGAGAGGCTAAGACCGCATTGACTCAGTGCAGTATTCAGCCTCTCTGGTGTCAAGTCTGATTTTGGGAAAAAAAAAAAAAAACATCCAAAATCAGACAGAGTGTTGACACCAGAGAGGCTAAGACTGCATTGACTCAGGGCGGTATTCAGCCTCTCTGGTGTCAAGTCTGATTTTGGAAAAAAAAAAAAAAATCCCAAATCAGACAGAGTGTTGAGACCAGAGAGGGTAAGACCGCATTGACTCAGTGCGGTATTCAGCCTCTCTGGTGTCAAGTCTGATTTTGGAAAAAAAAAAAAAAAAAATCCAAAATCAGACAGAGTGTTGACACCAGAGAGGCTAAGACCGCATTGACTCAGTGCGGTATTCAGCCTCTCTGGTGTCAAGTCTGATTTTGGAAAAAAAAAAAAAAATCCAAAATCAGACAGAGTGTTGACACCAGAGAGGCTAAGACCGCATTGACTCAGTGCGGTATTCAGCCTCTCTGGTGTCAAGTCTGATTTTGAAAAAAAAATCCAAAATCAGACAGAGTGTTGACACCAGAGAGGCTAAGACCGCATTGACTCAGTGCGGTATTCAGCCTCTCTGGTGTCAAGTCTGATTTTGGAAAAAAAAAAAAAAAATCCAAAATCAGACAGAGTGTTGAGACCAGAGAGGCTAAGACCGCATTGACTCAGTGCGGTATTCAGCCTCTCTGGTGTCAAGTCTGATTTTGGAAAAAAAATAAAATAATCCAAAATCAGACAGAGTGTTGACACCAGAGAGGCTAAGACCGCATTGACTCAGTGCGGTATTCAGCCTCTCTGGTGTCAAGTCTGATTTTGGAAAAAAAAAAAAAAAATCCAAAATCAGACAGAGTGTTGAGACCAGAGAGGCTAAGACTGCATTGACTCAGTGCGGTATTCAGCCTCTCTGGTGTCAAGTCTGATTTTGGGAAAAAAAAAAAAAAATCCAAAATCAGACAGAGTGTTGAGACCAGAGAGGCTAAGACCGCATTGACTCAGTGCGGTATTCAGCCTCTCTGGTGTCAAGTCTGATTTTGGGAAAAAAAAAAAAAAATCCAAAATCAGACAGAGTGTTGACACCAGAGAGGCTAAGACCGCATTGACTCAGGGCGGTATTCAGCCTCTCTGGTGTCAAGTCTGATTTTGGAAAAAAAAAAAAAAAATCCAAAATCAGACAGAGTGTTGAGACCAGAGAGGCTAAGACCGCATTGACTCAGTGCGGTATTCAGCCTCTCTGGTGTCAAGTCTGATTTTGGGAAAAAAAAAAAAAAAATCCAAAATCAGACAGAGTGTTGACACCAGAGAGGCTAAGACCGCATTGACTCAGTGCGGTATTCAGCCTCTCTGGTGTCAAGTCTGATTTTGGAAAAAAAAAAAAAAAAAATCCAAAATCAGACAGAGTGTTGAGACCAGAGAGGCTAAGACCGCATTGACTAACTGCGGTATTCAGCCTCTCTGGTGTCAAGTCTGATTTAGGAAAAAAAAAAAAAAATCCAAAATCAGACAGAGTGTTGACACCAGAGAAGCTAAGACCGCATTGACTAACTGCGGTATTCAGCCTCTCTGGTGTCAAGTCTGATTTTGGGAAAAAAAAAAAAAAAATCCAAAATCAGACAGAGTGTTGACACCAGAGAAGCTAAGACCGCATTGACTCAGGGCGGTATTCAGCCTCTCTGGTGTCAAGTCTGATTTTGGAAAAAAAAAAAAAATCCCAAATCAGACAGAGTGTTGAGACCAGAGAGGCTAAGACCGCATTGACTCAGTGCGGTATTCAGCCTCTCTGGTGTCAAGTCTGATTTTCGAAAAAAAAAAAAAAATCCAAAATCAGACAGAGTGTTGACACCAGAGAGGCTAAGACCGCATTGACTCAGTGCGGTATTCAGCCTCTCTGGTGTCAAGTCTGATTTTGGAAAAAAAAAAAAGAAAATCCAAAATCAGACAGAGTGTTGACACCAGAGAGGCTAAGACCGCATTGACTCAGTGCGGTATTCAGCCTCTCTGGTGTCAAGTCTGATTTTGGAAAAAAAAAAAAAAAATCCAAAATCAGACAGAGTGTTGAGACCAGAGAGGCTAAGACCGCATTGACTCAGTGCGGTATTCAGCCTCTCTGGTGTCAAGTCTGATTTTGGAAAAAAAAAAAAATAATCCAAAATCAGACAGAGTGTTGACACCAGAGAGGCTAAGACCGCATTGACTCAGTGCGGTATTCAGCCTCTCTGGTGTCAAGTCTGATTTTGGAAAAAAAAAAAAAAAATCCAAAATCAGACAGAGTGTTGAGACCAGAGAGGCTAAGACTGCATTGACTCAGTGCGGTATTCAGCCTCTCTGGTGTCAAGTCTGATTTTGGGAAAAAAAAAAAAAAATCCAAAATCAGACAGAGTGTTGAGACCAGAGAGGCTAAGACCGCATTGACTCAGTGCGGTATTCAGCCTCTCTGGTGTCAAGTCTGATTTTGGGAAAAAAAAAAAAAAATCCAAAATCAGACAGAGTGTTGACACCAGAGAGGCTAAGACCGCATTGACTCAGGGCGGTATTCAGCCTCTCTGGTGTCAAGTCTGATTTTGGAAAAAAAAAAAAAAAATCCAAAATCAGACAGAGTGTTGAGACCAGAGAGGCTAAGACCGCATTGACTCAGTGCGGTATTCAGCCTCTCTGGTGTCAAGTCTGATTTTGGGAAAAAAAAAAAAAAAATCCAAAATCAGACAGAGTGTTGACACCAGAGAGGCTAAGACCGCATTGACTCAGTGCGGTATTCAGCCTCTCTGGTGTCAAGTCTGATTTTGGAAAAAAAAAAAAAAAAAATCCAAAATCAGACAGAGTGTTGAGACCAGAGAGGCTAAGACCGCATTGACTAACTGCGGTATTCAGCCTCTCTGGTGTCAAGTCTGATTTAGGAAAAAAAAAAAAAAATCCAAAATCAGACAGAGTGTTGACACCAGAGAAGCTAAGACCGCATTGACTAACTGCGGTATTCAGCCTCTCTGGTGTCAAGTCTGATTTTGGGAAAAAAAAAAAAAAAATCCAAAATCAGACAGAGTGTTGACACCAGAGAAGCTAAGACCGCATTGACTCAGGGCGGTATTCAGCCTCTCTGGTGTCAAGTCTGATTTTGGAAAAAAAAAAAAAATCCCAAATCAGACAGAGTGTTGAGACCAGAGAGGCTAAGACCGCATTGACTCAGTGCGGTATTCAGCCTCTCTGGTGTCAAGTCTGATTTTCGAAAAAAAAAAAAAAATCCAAAATCAGACAGAGTGTTGACACCAGAGAGGCTAAGACCGCATTGACTCAGTGCGGTATTCAGCCTCTCTGGTGTCAAGTCTGATTTTGGAAAAAAAAAAAAGAAAATCCAAAATCAGACAGAGTGTTGACACCAGAGAGGCTAAGACCGCATTGACTCAGTGCGGTATTCAGCCTCTCTGGTGTCAAGTCTGATTTTGGAAAAAAAAAAAAAAAATCCAAAATCAGACAGAGTGTTGAGACCAGAGAGGCTAAGACTGCATTGACTCAGTGCGGTATTCAGCCTCTCTGGTGTCAAGTCTGATTTTGGGAAAAAAAAAAAAAAAATCCAAAATCAGACAGAGTGTTGAGACCAGAGAGGCTAAGACTGCATTGACTCAGTGCGGTATTCAGCCTCTCTGGTGTCAAGTGTGATTTTGGAAAAAAAAAAAAAAAATCCAAAATCAGACAGAGTGTTGAGACCAGAGAGGCTAAGACCGCATTGACTCAGTGCGGTATTCAGCCTCTCTGGTGTCAAGTCTGATTTTGGGAAAAAAAAAAAAAATAATCCAAAATCAGACAGAGTGTTGACACCAGAGAGGCTAAGACCGCATTGACTCAGGGCGGTATTCAGCCTCTCTGGTGTCAAGTCTGATTTTGGAAAAAAAAAAAAAAAATCCAAAATCAGACAGAGTGTTGAGACCAGAGAGGCTAAGACTGCATTGACTCAGTGCGGTATTCAGCCTCTCTGGTGTCAAGTCTGATTTTGGAAAAAAAAAAAAAAAATCCAAAATCAGACAGAGTGTTGAGACCAGAGAGGCTAAGACCGCATTGACTCAGTGCGGTATTCAGCCTCTCTGGTGTCAAGTCTGATTTTGGAAAAAAAAAAAAAAAATCCAAAATCAGACAGAGTGTTGAGACCAGAGAGGCTAAGACCGCATTGACTCAGTGCGTTATTCAGCCTCTCTGGTGTCAAGTCTGATTTTGGGAAAAAAAAAAAAAAAATCCAAAATCAGACAGAGTGTTGACACCAGAGAGGCTAAGACCGCATTGACTCAGTGCGGTATTCAGCCTCTCTGGTGTCAAGTCTGATTTTGGAAAAAAAAAAAAAAAAAATCCAAAATCAGACAGAGTGTTGAGACCAGAGAGGCTAAGACCGCATTGACTCACTGCGGTATTCAGCCTCTCTGGTGTCAAGTCTGATTTAGGAAAAAAAAAAAAAAAATCCAAAATCAGACAGAGTGTTGACACCAGAGAGGCTAAGACCGCATTGACTCAGTGCGGTATTCAGCCTCTCTGGTGTCAAGTCTGATTTTGGAAAAAAAAAAAAAAATCCCAAATCAGACAGAGTGTTGAGACCAGAGAGGCTAAGACCGCATTTACTCAGTGCGGTATTCAGCCTCTCTGGTGTCAAGTCTGATTTTGGAAAAAAAAAAAAAAAATCCAAAATCAGACAGAGTGTTGACACCAGAGAGGCTAAGACCGCATTGACTCAGTGCGGTATTCAGCCTCTCTGGTGTCAAGTCTGATTTTGGAAAAAAAATAAAAAATCCAAAATCAGACAGAGTGTTGACACCAGAGAGGCTAAGACCGCATTGACTCAGGGCGGTATTCAGCCTCTCTGGTGTCAAGTCTGATTTTGGAAAAAAAAAAAAAAAATCCAAAATCAGACAGAGTGTTGAGACCAGAGAGGCTAAGACCGCATTGACTCAGTGCGGTATTCAGCCTCTCTGGTGTCAAGTCTGATTTTGGGAAAAAAAAAAAAAAATCCAAAATCAGACAGAGTGTTGAGACCAGAGAGGCTAAGACCGCATTGACTCAGTGCAGTATTCAGCCTCTCTGGTGTCAAGTCTGATTTTGGAAAAAAAATAAAATAATCCAAAATCAGACAGAGTGTTGACACCAGAGAGGCTAAGACCGCATTGACTCAGTGCGGTATTCAGCCTCTCTGGTGTCGTCTGATTTTGGGAAAAAAAAAAAAAAAATCCAAAATCAGACAGAGTGTTGAGACCAGAGAGGCTAAGACCGCATTGACTCAGTGCAGTATTCAGCCTCTCTGGTGTCAAGTCTGATTTTGGGAAAAAAAAAAAAAACATCCAAAATCAGACAGAGTGTTGACACCAGAGAGGCTAAGACCGCATTGACTCAGGGCGGTATTCAGCCTCTCTGGTGTCAAGTCTGATTTTGGAAAAAAAAAAAAAAATCCCAAATCAGACAGAGTGTTGAGACCAGAGAGGGTAAGACCGCATTGACTCAGTGCGGTATTCAGCCTCTCTGGTGTCAAGTCTGATTTTGGAAAAAAAAAAAAAAATCCAAAATCAGACAGAGTGTTGACACCAGAGAGGCTAAGACCGCATTGACTCAGTGCGGTATTCAGCCTCTCTGGTGTCAAGTCTGATTTTGGAAAAAAAAAAAAAAAAAATCCAAAATCAGACAGAGTGTTGACACCAGAGAGGCTAAGACCGCATTGACTCAGTGCGGTATTCAGCCTCTCTGGTGTCAAGTCTGATTTTGGAAAAAAAAAAAAAAATCCAAAATCAGACAGAGTGTTGACACCAGAGAGGCTAAGACCGCATTGACTCAGTGCGGTATTCAGCCTCTCTGGTGTCAAGTCTGATTTTGAAAAAAAAATCCAAAATCAGACAGAGTGTTGACACCAGAGAGGCTAAGACCGCATTGACTCAGTGCGGTATTCAGCCTCTCTGGTGTCAAGTCTGATTTTGGAAAAAAAAAAAAAAATCCCAAATCAGACAGAGTGTTGAGACCAGAGAGGCTAAGACCGCATTTACTCAGTGCGGTATTCAGCCTCTCTGGTGTCAAGTCTGATTTTGGAAAAAAAAAAAAAAAATCCAAAATCAGACAGAGTGTTGACACCAGAGAGGCTAAGACCGCATTGACTCAGTGCGGTATTCAGCCTCTCTGGTGTCAAGTCTGATTTTGGAAAAAAAATAAAAAATCCAAAATCAGACAGAGTGTTGACACCAGAGAGGCTAAGACCGCATTGACTCAGGGCGGTATTCAGCCTCTCTGGTGTCAAGTCTGATTTTGGAAAAGAAAATAAAAAATCCAAAATCAGACAGAGTGTTGACACCAGAGAGGCTAAGACCGCATTGACTCAGGGCGGTATTCAGCCTCTCTGGTGTCAAGTCTGATTTTGGAAAAAAAAAAAAAAAATCCAAAATCAGACAGAGTGTTGAGACCAGAGAGGCTAAGACCGCATTGACTCAGTGCGGTATTCAGCCTCTCTGGTGTCAAGTCTGATTTTGGGAAAAAAAAAAAAAAATCCAAAATCAGACAGAGTGTTGAGACCAGAGAGGCTAAGACCGCATTGACTCAGTGCAGTATTCAGCCTCTCTGGTGTCAAGTCTGATTTTGGAAAAAAAAAAAAATAATCCAAAATCAGACAGAGTGTTGACACCAGAGAGGCTAAGACCGCATTGACTCAGTGCGGTATTCAGCCTCTCTGGTGTCAAGTCTGATTTTGGGAAAAAAAAAATAAATAATCCAAAATCAGACAGAGTGTTGACACCAGAGAGGCTAAGACCGCATTGACTCAGGGCGGTATTCAGCCTCTCTGGTGTCAAGTCTGATTTTGGAAAAAAAAAAAAAAAATCCAAAATCAGACAGAGTGTTGAGACCAGAGAGGCTAAGACTGCATTGACTCAGTGCGGTATTCAGCCTCTCTGGTGTCAAGTCTGATTTTGGAAAAAAAAAAAAAAAATCCAAAATCAGACAGAGTGTTGAGACCAGAGAGGCTAAGACCGCATTGACTCAGTGCGGTATTCAGCCTCTCTGGTGTCAAGTCTGATTTTGGAAAAAAAAAAAAAAAATCCAAAATCAGACAGAGTGTTGAGACCAGAGAGGCTAAGACCGCATTGACTCAGTGCGTTATTCAGCCTCTCTGGTGTCAAGTCTGATTTTGGGAAAAAAAAAAAAAAAATCCAAAATCAGACAGAGTGTTGACACCAGAGAGGCTAAGACCGCATTGACTCAGTGCGGTATTCAGCCTCTCTGGTGTCAAGTCTGATTTTGGAAAAAAAAAAAAAAAAAATCCAAAATCAGACAGAGTGTTGAGACCAGAGAGGCTAAGACCGCATTGACTCACTGCGGTATTCAGCCTCTCTGGTGTCAAGTCTGATTTAGGAAAAAAAAAAAAAAAATCCAAAATCAGACAGAGTGTTGACACCAGAGAGGCTAAGACCGCATTGACTCAGTGCGGTATTCAGCCTCTCTGGTGTCAAGTCTGATTTTGGAAAAAAAAAAAAAAATCCCAAATCAGACAGAGTGTTGAGACCAGAGAGGCTAAGACCGCATTTACTCAGTGCGGTATTCAGCCTCTCTGGTGTCAAGTCTGATTTTGGAAAAAAAAAAAAAAAATCCAAAATCAGACAGAGTGTTGACACCAGAGAGGCTAAGACCGCATTGACTCAGTGCGGTATTCAGCCTCTCTGGTGTCAAGTCTGATTTTGGAAAAAAAATAAAAAATCCAAAATCAGACAGAGTGTTGACACCAGAGAGGCTAAGACCGCATTGACTCAGGGCGGTATTCAGCCTCTCTGGTGTCAAGTCTGATTTTGGAAAAAAAAAAAAAAAATCCAAAATCAGACAGAGTGTTGAGACCAGAGAGGCTAAGACCGCATTGACTCAGTGCGGTATTCAGCCTCTCTGGTGTCAAGTCTGATTTTGGGAAAAAAAAAAAAAAATCCAAAATCAGACAGAGTGTTGAGACCAGAGAGGCTAAGACCGCATTGACTCAGTGCAGTATTCAGCCTCTCTGGTGTCAAGTCTGATTTTGGAAAAAAAATAAAATAATCCAAAATCAGACAGAGTGTTGACACCAGAGAGGCTAAGACCGCATTGACTCAGTGCGGTATTCAGCCTCTCTGGTGTCGTCTGATTTTGGGAAAAAAAAAAAAAAAATCCAAAATCAGACAGAGTGTTGAGACCAGAGAGGCTAAGACCGCATTGACTCAGTGCAGTATTCAGCCTCTCTGGTGTCAAGTCTGATTTTGGGAAAAAAAAAAAAAACATCCAAAATCAGACAGAGTGTTGACACCAGAGAGGCTAAGACCGCATTGACTCAGGGCGGTATTCAGCCTCTCTGGTGTCAAGTCTGATTTTGGAAAAAAAAAAAAAAATCCCAAATCAGACAGAGTGTTGAGACCAGAGAGGGTAAGACCGCATTGACTCAGTGCGGTATTCAGCCTCTCTGGTGTCAAGTCTGATTTTGGAAAAAAAAAAAAAAATCCAAAATCAGACAGAGTGTTGACACCAGAGAGGCTAAGACCGCATTGACTCAGTGCGGTATTCAGCCTCTCTGGTGTCAAGTCTGATTTTGGAAAAAAAAAAAAAAAAAATCCAAAATCAGACAGAGTGTTGACACCAGAGAGGCTAAGACCGCATTGACTCAGTGCGGTATTCAGCCTCTCTGGTGTCAAGTCTGATTTTGGAAAAAAAAAAAAAAATCCAAAATCAGACAGAGTGTTGACACCAGAGAGGCTAAGACCGCATTGACTCAGTGCGGTATTCAGCCTCTCTGGTGTCAAGTCTGATTTTGAAAAAAAAATCCAAAATCAGACAGAGTGTTGACACCAGAGAGGCTAAGACCGCATTGACTCAGTGCGGTATTCAGCCTCTCTGGTGTCAAGTCTGATTTTGGAAAAAAAAAAAAAAATCCCAAATCAGACAGAGTGTTGAGACCAGAGAGGCTAAGACCGCATTTACTCAGTGCGGTATTCAGCCTCTCTGGTGTCAAGTCTGATTTTGGAAAAAAAAAAAAAAAATCCAAAATCAGACAGAGTGTTGACACCAGAGAGGCTAAGACCGCATTGACTCAGTGCGGTATTCAGCCTCTCTGGTGTCAAGTCTGATTTTGGAAAAAAAATAAAAAATCCAAAATCAGACAGAGTGTTGACACCAGAGAGGCTAAGACCGCATTGACTCAGGGCGGTATTCAGCCTCTCTGGTGTCAAGTCTGATTTTGGAAAAGAAAATAAAAAATCCAAAATCAGACAGAGTGTTGACACCAGAGAGGCTAAGACCGCATTGACTCAGGGCGGTATTCAGCCTCTCTGGTGTCAAGTCTGATTTTGGAAAAAAAAAAAAAAAATCCAAAATCAGACAGAGTGTTGAGACCAGAGAGGCTAAGACCGCATTGACTCAGTGCGGTATTCAGCCTCTCTGGTGTCAAGTCTGATTTTGGGAAAAAAAAAAAAAAATCCAAAATCAGACAGAGTGTTGAGACCAGAGAGGCTAAGACCGCATTGACTCAGTGCAGTATTCAGCCTCTCTGGTGTCAAGTCTGATTTTGGAAAAAAAAAAAAATAATCCAAAATCAGACAGAGTGTTGACACCAGAGAGGCTAAGACCGCATTGACTCAGTGCGGTATTCAGCCTCTCTGGTGTCGTCTGATTTTGGGAAAAAAAAAAAAAAAATCCAAAATCAGACAGAGTGTTGAGACCAGAGAGGGTAAGACCGCATTGACTCAGTGCGGTATTCAGCCTCTCTGGTGTCAAGTCTGATTTTGGAAAAAAAAAAAAAAATCCAAAATCAGACAGAGTGTTGACACCAGAGAGGCTAAGACCGCATTGACTCAGTGCGGTATTCAGCCTCTCTGGTGTCAAGTCTGATTTTGGAAAAAAAAAAAAAAAAATCCAAAATCAGACAGAGTGTTGACACCAGAGAGGCTAAGACCGCATTGACTCAGTGCGGTATTCAGCCTCTCTGGTGTCAAGTCTGATTTTGGAAAAAAAATAAAAAATCCAAAATCAGACAGAGTGTTGACACCAGAGAGGCTAAGACCGCATTGACTCAGTGCGGTATTCAGCCTCTCTGGTGTCAAGTCTGATTTTGAAAAAAAAATCCAAAATCAGACAGAGTGTTGACACCAGAGAGGCTAAGACCGCATTGACTCAGTGCGGTATTCAGCCTCTCTGGTGTCGTCTGATTTTGGGAAAAAAAAAAAAAAAATCCAAAATCAGACAGAGTGTTGAGACCAGAGAGGCTAAGACCGCATTGACTCAGTGCAGTATTCAGCCTCTCTGGTGTCAAGTCTGATTTTGGAAAAAAAAAAAAAATCCCAAATCAGACAGAGTGTTGAGACCAGAGAGGGTAAGACCGCATTGACTCAGTGCGGTATTCAGCCTCTCTGGTGTCAAGTCTGATTTTGGAAAAAAAAAAAAAAATCCAAAATCAGACAGAGTGTTGACACCAGAGAGGCTAAGACCGCATTGACTCAGTGCGGTATTCAGCCTCTCTGGTGTCAAGTCTGATTTTGGAAAAAAAAAAAAAAAAAATCCAAAATCAGACAGAGTGTTGACACCAGAGAGGCTAAGACCGCATTGACTCAGTGCGGTATTCAGCCTCTCTGGTGTCAAGTCTGATTTTGGAAAAAAAAAAAAAAATCCAAAATCAGACAGAGTGTTGACACCAGAGAGGCTAAGACCGCATTGACTCAGTGCGGTATTCAGCCTCTCTGGTGTCAAGTCTGATTTTGAAAAAAAAATCCAAAATCAGACAGAGTGTTGACACCAGAGAGGCTAAGACCGCATTGACTCAGTGCGGTATTCAGCCTCTCTGGTGTCAAGTCTGATTTTGGAAAAAAAAAAAAAAAATCCAAAATCAGACAGAGTGTTGAGACCAGAGAGGCTAAGACCGCATTGACTCAGTGCAGTATTCAGCCTCTCTGGTGTCAAGTCTGATTTTGGAAAAAAAATAAAATAATCCAAAATCAGACAGAGTGTTGACACCAGAGAGGCTAAGACCGCATTGACTCAGTGCGGTATTCAGCCTCTCTGGTGTCGTCTGATTTTGGGAAAGAAAAAAAAAATCCAAAATCAGACAGAGTGTTGACACCAGAGAGGCTAAGACCGCATTGACTCAGTGCGGTATTCAGCCTCTCTGGTGTCAAGTCTGATTTTGGAAAAAAAAAAAAAAAATCCAAAATCAGACAGAGTGTTGAGACCAGAGAGGCTAAGACTGCATTGACTCAGTGCGGTATTCAGCCTCTCTGGTGTCAAGTCTGATTTTGGAAAAAAAAAAAAAAATCCAAAATCAGACAGAGTGTTGAGACCAGAGAGGCTAAGACCGCATTGACTCAGTGCGGTATTCAGCCTCTCTGGTGTCAAGTCTGATTTTGGAAAAAAAAAAAAAAAAAATCCAAAATCAGACAGAGTGTTGACACCAGAGAGGCTAAGACCGCATTGACTCAGTGCGGTATTCAGCCTCTCTGGTGTCAAGTCTGATTTTGGAAAAAAAAAAAAAAATCCAAAATCAGACAGAGTGTTGACACCAGAGAGGCTAAGACCGCATTGACTCAGTGCGGTATTCAGCCTCTCTGGTGTCAAGTCTGATTTTGAAAAAAAAATCCAAAATCAGACAGAGTGTTGACACCAGAGAGGCTAAGACCGCATTGACTCAGTGCGGTATTCAGCCTCTCTGGTGTCAAGTCTGATTTTGGAAAAAAAAAAAAAAAATCCAAAATCAGACAGAGTGTTGAGACCAGAGAGGCTAAGACCGCATTGACTCAGTGCAGTATTCAGCCTCTCTGGTGTCAAGTCTGATTTTGGAAAAAAAATAAAATAATCCAAAATCAGACAGAGTGTTGACACCAGAGAGGCTAAGACCGCATTGACTCAGTGCGGTATTCAGCCTCTCTGGTGTCGTCTGATTTTGGGAAAGAAAAAAAAAATCCAAAATCAGACAGAGTGTTGACACCAGAGAGGCTAAGACCGCATTGACTCAGTGCGGTATTCAGCCTCTCTGGTGTCAAGTCTGATTTTGGAAAAAAAAAAAAAAAATCCAAAATCAGACAGAGTGTTGAGACCAGAGAGGCTAAGACTGCATTGACTCAGTGCGGTATTCAGCCTCTCTGGTGTCAAGTCTGATTTTGGAAAAAAAAAAAAAAATCCAAAATCAGACAGAGTGTTGAGACCAGAGAGGCTAAGACCGCATTGACTCAGTGCGGTATTCAGCCTCTCTGGTGTCAAGTCTGATTTTGGAAAAAAAAAAAAAAAATCCAAAATCAGACAGAGTGTTGAGACCAGAGAGGCTAAGACCGCATTGACTCAGTGCGTTATTCAGCCTCTCTGGTGTCAAGTCTGATTTTGGGAAAAAAAAAAAAAATCCAAAATCAGACAGAGTGTTGACACCAGAGAGGCTAAGACCGCATTGACTCAGTGCGGTATTCAGCCTCTCTGGTGTCAAGTCTGATTTTGGAAAAAAAAAAAAAAAAAATCCAAAATCAGACAGAGTGTTGAGACCAGAGAGGCTAAGACCGCATTGACTCACTGCGGTATTCAGCCTCTCTGGTGTCAAGTCTGATTTAGGAAAAAAAAAAAAAAAATCCAAAATCAGACAGAGTGTTGACACCAGAGAGGCTAAGACCGCATTGACTCAGTGCGGTATTCAGCCTCTCTGGTGTCAAGTCTGATTTTGGAAAAAAAAAAAAAAAAAATCCAAAATCAGACAGAGTGTTGAGACCAGAGAGGCTAAGACCGCATTGACTCAGTGCGGTATTCAGCCTCTCTGGTGTCAAGTCTGATTTTGGAAAAAAAAAAAAAAATCCAAAATCAGACAGAGTGTTGACACCAGAGAGGCTAAGACCGCATTGACTCAGTGCGGTATTCAGCCTCTCTGGTGTCAAGTCTGATTTTGGAAAAAAAAAAAAAAAAAATCCAAAATCAGACAGAGTGTTGACACCAGAGAGGCTAAGACCGCATTGACTCAGTGCGGTATTCAGCCTCTCTGGTGTCAAGTCTGATTTTGGAAAAAAAAAAAAAAATCCAAAATCAGACAGAGTGTTGACACCAGAGAGGCTAAGACCGCATTGACTCAGTGCGGTATTCAGCCTCTCTGGTGTCAAGTCTGATTTTGAAAAAAAAATCCAAAATCAGACAGAGTGTTGACACCAGAGAGGCTAAGACCGCATTGACTCAGTGCGGTATTCAGCCTCTCTGGTGTCAAGTCTGATTTTGGAAAAAAAAAAAAAAAATCCAAAATCAGACAGAGTGTTGAGACCAGAGAGGCTAAGACCGCATTGACTCAGTGCAGTATTCAGCCTCTCTGGTGTCAAGTCTGATTTTGGAAAAAAAATAAAATAATCCAAAATCAGACAGAGTGTTGACACCAGAGAGGCTAAGACCGCATTGACTCAGTGCGGTATTCAGCCTCTCTGGTGTCGTCTGATTTTGGGAAAGAAAAAAAAAATCCAAAATCAGACAGAGTGTTGACACCAGAGAGGCTAAGACCGCATTGACTCAGTGCGGTATTCAGCCTCTCTGGTGTCAAGTCTGATTTTGGAAAAAAAAAAAAAAAAATCCAAAATCAGACAGAGTGTTGACACCAGAGAGGCTAAGACCGCATTGACTCAGTACGGTATTCAGCCTCTCTGGTGTCAAGTCTGATTTTGGAAAAAAAAAAAAAAAATCCAAAATCAGACAGAGTGTTGAGACCAGAGAGGCTAAGACCGCATTGACTCAGTGCAGTATTCAGCCTCTCTGGTGTCAAGTCTGATTTTGGAAAAAAAATAAAATAATCCAAAATCAGACAGAGTGTTGACACCAGAGAGGCTAAGACCGCATTGACTCAGTGCGGTATTCAGCCTCTCTGGTGTCGTCTGATTTTGGGAAAAAAAAAAAAAAAATCCAAAATCAGACAGAGTGTTGAGACCAGAGAGGCTAAGACCGCATTGACTCAGTGCAGTATTCAGCCTCTCTGGTGTCAAGTCTGATTTTGGGAAAAAAAAAAAAAAAATCCAAAATCAGACAGAGTGTTGACACCAGAGAGGCTAAGACCGCATTGACTCAGTGCGGTATTCAGCCTCTCTGGTGTCAAGTCTGATTTTGGAAAAAAAATAAAATAATCCAAAATCAGACAGAGTGTTGACACCAGAGAGGCTAAGACCGCATTGACTCAGTGCGGTATTCAGCCTCTCTGGTGTCAAGTCTGATTTTGGAAAAAAAAAAAAAAAATCCAAAATCAGACAGAGTGTTGAGACCAGAGAGGCTAAGACTGCATTGACTCAGTGCGGTATTCAGCCTCTCTGGTGTCAAGTCTGATTTTGGGAAAAAAAAAAAAAAATCCAAAATCAGACAGAGTGTTGAGACCAGAGAGGCTAAGACCGCATTGACTCAGTGCGGTATTCAGCCTCTCTGGTGTCAAGTCTGATTTTGGGAAAAAAAAAAAAAAATCCAAAATCAGACAGAGTGTTGACACCAGAGAGGCTAAGACCGCATTGACTCAGGGCGGTATTCAGCCTCTCTGGTGTCAAGTCTGATTTTGGAAAAAAAAAAAAAAAATCCAAAATCAGACAGAGTGTTGAGACCAGAGAGGCTAAGACCGCATTGACTCAGTGCGGTATTCAGCCTCTCTGGTGTCAAGTCTGATTTTGGGAAAAAAAAAAAAAAAATCCAAAATCAGACAGAGTGTTGACACCAGAGAGGCTAAGACCGCATTGACTCAGTGCGGTATTCAGCCTCTCTGGTGTCAAGTCTGATTTTGGAAAAAAAAAAAAAAAAAATCCAAAATCAGACAGAGTGTTGAGACCAGAGAGGCTAAGACCGCATTGACTAACTGCGGTATTCAGCCTCTCTGGTGTCAAGTCTGATTTAGGAAAAAAAAAAAAAAATCCAAAATCAGACAGAGTGTTGACACCAGAGAGGCTAAGACCGCATTGACTCAGTGCGGTATTCAGCCTCTCTGGTGTCAAGTCTGATTTTGGAAAAAAAAAAAAAAAAAATCCAAAATCAGACAGAGTGTTGAGACCAGAGAGGCTAAGACCGCATTGACTAACTGCGGTATTCAGCCTCTCTGGTGTCAAGTCTGATTTTGGAAAAAAAAAAAAAATCCCAAATCAGACAGAGTGTTGAGACCAGAGAGGCTAAGACCGCATTGACTCAGTGCGGTATTCAGCCTCTCTGGTGTCAAGTCTGATTTTCGAAAAAAAAAAAAAAATCCAAAATCAGACAGAGTGTTGACACCAGAGAGGCTAAGACCGCATTGACTCAGTGCGGTATTCAGCCTCTCTGGTGTCAAGTCTGATTTTGGAAAAAAAAAAAAAAAAATCCAAAATCAGACAGAGTGTTGACACCAGAGAGGCTAAGACCGCATTGACTCAGTGCGGTATTCAGCCTCTCTGGTGTCAAGTCTGATTTTGGAAAAAAAAAAAAATAATCCAAAATCAGACAGAGTGTTGAGACCAGAGAGGCTAAGACTGCATTGACTCAGTGCGGTATTCAGCCTCTCTGGTGTCAAGTCTGATTTTGGGAAAAAAAAAAAAAAAATCCAAAATCAGACAGAGTGTTGAGACCAGAGAGGCTAAGACTGCATTGACTCAGTGCGGTATTCAGCCTCTCTGGTGTCAAGTGTGATTTTGGAAAAAAAAAAAAAAAATCCAAAATCAGACAGAGTGTTGAGACCAGAGAGGCTAAGACCGCATTGACTCAGTGCGGTATTCAGCCTCTCTGGTGTCAAGTCTGATTTTGGGAAAAAAAAAAAAAATAATCCAAAATCAGACAGAGTGTTGACACCAGAGAGGCTAAGACCGCATTGACTCAGGGCGGTATTCAGCCTCTCTGGTGTCAAGTCTGATTTTGGAAAAAAAAAAAAAAAATCCAAAATCAGACAGAGTGTTGAGACCAGAGAGGCTAAGACTGCATTGACTCAGTGCGGTATTCAGCCTCTCTGGTGTCAAGTCTGATTTTGGAAAAAAAAAAAAAAAATCCAAAATCAGACAGAGTGTTGAGACCAGAGAGGCTAAGACCGCATTGACTCAGTGCGGTATTCAGCCTCTCTGGTGTCAAGTCTGATTTTGGAAAAAAAAAAAAAAAATCCAAAATCAGACAGAGTGTTGAGACCAGAGAGGCTAAGACCGCATTGACTCAGTGCGTTATTCAGCCTCTCTGGTGTCAAGTCTGATTTTGGGAAAAAAAAAAAAAAAATCCAAAATCAGACAGAGTGTTGACACCAGAGAGGCTAAGACCGCATTGACTCAGTGCGGTATTCAGCCTCTCTGGTGTCAAGTCTGATTTTGGAAAAAAAAAAAAAAAAAATCCAAAATCAGACAGAGTGTTGAGACCAGAGAGGCTAAGACCGCATTGACTCACTGCGGTATTCAGCCTCTCTGGTGTCAAGTCTGATTTAGGAAAAAAAAAAAAAAAATCCAAAATCAGACAGAGTGTTGACACCAGAGAGGCTAAGACCGCATTGACTCAGTGCGGTATTCAGCCTCTCTGGTGTCAAGTCTGATTTTGGAAAAAAAAAAAAAAATCCCAAATCAGACAGAGTGTTGAGACCAGAGAGGCTAAGACCGCATTTACTCAGTGCGGTATTCAGCCTCTCTGGTGTCAAGTCTGATTTTGGAAAAAAAAAAAAAAAATCCAAAATCAGACAGAGTGTTGACACCAGAGAGGCTAAGACCGCATTGACTCAGTGCGGTATTCAGCCTCTCTGGTGTCAAGTCTGATTTTGGAAAAAAAATAAAAAATCCAAAATCAGACAGAGTGTTGACACCAGAGAGGCTAAGACCGCATTGACTCAGGGCGGTATTCAGCCTCTCTGGTGTCAAGTCTGATTTTGGAAAAGAAAATAAAAAATCCAAAATCAGACAGAGTGTTGACACCAGAGAGGCTAAGACCGCATTGACTCAGGGCGGTATTCAGCCTCTCTGGTGTCAAGTCTGATTTTGGAAAAAAAAAAAAAAAATCCAAAATCAGACAGAGTGTTGAGACCAGAGAGGCTAAGACCGCATTGACTCAGTGCGGTATTCAGCCTCTCTGGTGTCAAGTCTGATTTTGGGAAAAAAAAAAAAAAATCCAAAATCAGACAGAGTGTTGAGACCAGAGAGGCTAAGACCGCATTGACTCAGTGCAGTATTCAGCCTCTCTGGTGTCAAGTCTGATTTTGGAAAAAAAATAAAATAATCCAAAATCAGACAGAGTGTTGACACCAGAGAGGCTAAGACCGCATTGACTCAGTGCGGTATTCAGCCTCTCTGGTGTCGTCTGATTTTGGGAAAAAAAAAAAAAAAATCCAAAATCAGACAGAGTGTTGAGACCAGAGAGGCTAAGACCGCATTGACTCAGTGCAGTATTCAGCCTCTCTGGTGTCAAGTCTGATTTTGGGAAAAAAAAAAAAAACATCCAAAATCAGACAGAGTGTTGACACCAGAGAGGCTAAGACCGCATTGACTCAGGGCGGTATTCAGCCTCTCTGGTGTCAAGTCTGATTTTGGAAAAAAAAAAAAAAATCCCAAATCAGACAGAGTGTTGAGACCAGAGAGGGTAAGACCGCATTGACTCAGTGCGGTATTCAGCCTCTCTGGTGTCAAGTCTGATTTTGGAAAAAAAAAAAAAAATCCAAAATCAGACAGAGTGTTGACACCAGAGAGGCTAAGACCGCATTGACTCAGTGCGGTATTCAGCCTCTCTGGTGTCAAGTCTGATTTTTGAAAAAAAAAAAAAAAAATCCAAAATCAGACAGAGTGTTGACACCAGAGAGGCTAAGACCGCATTGACTCAGTGCGGTATTCAGCCTCTCTGGTGTCAAGTCTGATTTTGGAAAAAAAAAAAAAAATCCAAAATCAGACAGAGTGTTGACACCAGAGAGGCTAAGACCGCATTGACTCAGTGCGGTATTCAGCCTCTCTGGTGTCAAGTCTGATTTTGAAAAAAAAATCCAAAATCAGACAGAGTGTTGACACCAGAGAGGCTAAGACCGCATTGACTCAGTGCGGTATTCAGCCTCTCTGGTGTCAAGTCTGATTTTGGAAAAAAAAAAAAAAATCCCAAATCAGACAGAGTGTTGAGACCAGAGAGGCTAAGACCGCATTTACTCAGTGCGGTATTCAGCCTCTCTGGTGTCAAGTCTGATTTTGGAAAAAAAAAAAAAAAATCCAAAATCAGACAGAGTGTTGACACCAGAGAGGCTAAGACCGCATTGACTCAGTGCGGTATTCAGCCTCTCTGGTGTCAAGTCTGATTTTGGAAAAAAAATAAAAAATCCAAAATCAGACAGAGTGTTGACACCAGAGAGGCTAAGACCGCATTGACTCAGGGCGGTATTCAGCCTCTCTGGTGTCAAGTCTGATTTTGGAAAAGAAAATAAAAAATCCAAAATCAGACAGAGTGTTGACACCAGAGAGGCTAAGACCGCATTGACTCAGGGCGGTATTCAGCCTCTCTGGTGTCAAGTCTGATTTTGGAAAAAAAAAAAAAAAATCCAAAATCAGACAGAGTGTTGACACCAGAGAGGCTAAGACCGCATTGACTCAGTGCGGTATTCAGCCTCTCTGGTGTCAAGTCTGATTTTGAAAAAAAAATCCAAAATCAGACAGAGTGTTGACACCAGAGAGGCTAAGACCGCATTGACTCAGTGCGGTATTCAGCCTCTCTGGTGTCAAGTCTGATTTTGGGAAAAAAAAAAAAAAAATCCAAAATCAGACAGAGTGTTGACACCAGAGAGGCTAAGACCGCATTGACTCAGGGCGGTATTCAGCCTCTCTGGTGTCAAGTCTGATTTTGGAAAAAAAAAAAAAAAATCCAAAATCAGACAGAGTGTTGAGACCAGAGAGGCTAAGACCGCATTGACTCAGGGCGGTATTCAGCCTCTCTGGTGTCAAGTCTGATTTTGGGAAAAAAAAAACAAATCCAAAATCAGACAGAGTGTTGAGACCAGAGAGGCTAAGACCGCATTGACTCAGTGCGGTATTCAGCCTCTCTGGTGTCAAGTCTGATTTTGGAAAAAAAATAAAAAATCCAAAATCAGACAGAGTGTTGACACCAGAGAGGCTAAGACCGCATTGACTCAGGGCGGTATTCAGCCTCTCTGGTGTCAAGTCTGATTTTGGAAAAAAAATAAAAAATCCAAAATCAGACAGAGTGTTGACACCAGAGAGGCTAAGACCGCATTGACTCAGGGCGGTATTCAGCCTCTCTGGTGTCAAGTCTGATTTTGGAAAAAAAAAAAAAAAATCCAAAATCAGACAGAGTGTTGAGACCAGAGAGGCTAAGACCGCATTGACTCAGTGCGGTATTCAGCCTCTCTGGTGTCAAGTCTGATTTTGGAAAAAAAAAAAAAAAATCCAAAATCAGACAGAGTGTTGAGACCAGAGAGGCTAAGACCGCATTGACTCAGTGCAGTATTCAGCCTCTCTGGTGTCAAGTCTGATTTTGGAAAAAAAATAAAATAATCCAAAATCAGACAGAGTGTTGACACCAGAGAGGCTAAGACCGCATTGACTCAGTGCGGTATTCAGCCTCTCTGGTGTCGTCTGATTTTGGGAAAAAAAAAAAAAAAATCCAAAATCAGACAGAGTGTTGAGACCAGAGAGGCTAAGACCGCATTGACTCAGTGCAGTATTCAGCCTCTCTGGTGTCAAGTCTGATTTTGGGAAAAAAAAAAAAAACATCCAAAATCAGACAGAGTGTTGACACCAGAGAGGCTAAGACCGCATTGACTCAGGGCGGTATTCAGCCTCTCTGGTGTCAAGTCTGATTTTGGAAAAAAAAAAAAAATCCCAAATCAGACAGAGTGTTGAGACCAGAGAGGGTAAGACCGCATTGACTCAGTGCGGTATTCAGCCTCTCTGGTGTCAAGTCTGATTTTGGAAAAAAAAAAAAAAATCCAAAATCAGACAGAGTGTTGACACCAGAGAGGCTAAGACCGCATTGACTCAGTGCGGTATTCAGCCTCTCTGGTGTCAAGTCTGATTTTGGAAAAAAAAAAAAAAATCCCAAATCAGACAGAGTGTTGAGACCAGAGAGGGTAAGACCGCATTGACTCAGTGCGGTATTCAGCCTCTCTGGTGTCAAGTCTGATTTTGGAAAAAAAAAAAAAAATCCAAAATCAGACAGAGTGTTGACACCAGAGAGGCTAAGACCGCATTGACTCAGTGCGGTATTCAGCCTCTCTGGTGTCAAGTCTGATTTTGGAAAAAAAAAAAAAAAAAATCCAAAATCAGACAGAGTGTTGAGACCAGAGAGGCTAAGACCGCATTTACTCAGTGCGGTATTCAGCCTCTCTGGTGTCAAGTCTGATTTTGGAAAAAAAAAAAAAAAATCCAAAATCAGACAGAGTGTTGACACCAGAGAGGCTAAGACCGCATTGACTCAGTGCGGTATTCAGCCTCTCTGGTGTCAAGTCTGATTTTGGAAAAAAAATAAAAAATCCAAAATCAGACAGAGTGTTGACACCAGAGAGGCTAAGACCGCATTGACTCAGGGCGGTATTCAGCCTCTCTGGTGTCAAGTCTGATTTTGGAAAAAAAATAAAAAATCCAAAATCAGACAGAGTGTTGACACCAGAGAGGCTAAGACCGCATTGACTCAGGGCGGTATTCAGCCTCTCTGGTGTCAAGTCTGATTTTGGAAAAAAAAAAAAAAAATCCAAAATCAGACAGAGTGTTGAGACCAGAGAGGCTAAGACCGCATTGACTCAGTGCGGTATTCAGCCTCTCTGGTGTCAAGTCTGATTTTGGAAAAAAAAAAAAAAAATCCAAAATCAGACAGAGTGTTGAGACCAGAGAGGCTAAGACCGCATTGACTCAGTGCAGTATTCAGCCTCTCTGGTGTCAAGTCTGATTTTGGAAAAAAAATAAAATAATCCAAAATCAGACAGAGTGTTGACACCAGAGAGGCTAAGACCGCATTGACTCAGTGCGGTATTCAGCCTCTCTGGTGTCGTCTGATTTTGGGAAAAAAAAAAAAAAAATCCAAAATCAGACAGAGTGTTGAGACCAGAGAGGCTAAGACCGCATTGACTCAGTGCAGTATTCAGCCTCTCTGGTGTCAAGTCTGATTTTGGGAAAAAAAAAAAAAACATCCAAAATCAGACAGAGTGTTGACACCAGAGAGGCTAAGACTGCATTGACTCAGGGCGGTATTCAGCCTCTCTGGTGTCAAGTCTGATTTTGGAAAAAAAAAAAAAAATCCCAAATCAGACAGAGTGTTGAGACCAGAGAGGGTAAGACCGCATTGACTCAGTGCGGTATTCAGCCTCTCTGGTGTCAAGTCTGATTTTGGAAAAAAAAAAAAAAAAAATCCAAAATCAGACAGAGTGTTGACACCAGAGAGGCTAAGACCGCATTGACTCAGTGCGGTATTCAGCCTCTCTGGTGTCAAGTCTGATTTTGGAAAAAAAAAAAAAAATCCAAAATCAGACAGAGTGTTGACACCAGAGAGGCTAAGACCGCATTGACTCAGTGCGGTATTCAGCCTCTCTGGTGTCAAGTCTGATTTTGAAAAAAAAATCCAAAATCAGACAGAGTGTTGACACCAGAGAGGCTAAGACCGCATTGACTCAGTGCGGTATTCAGCCTCTCTGGTGTCAAGTCTGATTTTGGAAAAAAAAAAAAAAAATCCAAAATCAGACAGAGTGTTGAGACCAGAGAGGCTAAGACCGCATTGACTCAGTGCAGTATTCAGCCTCTCTGGTGTCAAGTCTGATTTTGGAAAAAAAATAAAATAATCCAAAATCAGACAGAGTGTTGACACCAGAGAGGCTAAGACCGCATTGACTCAGTGCGGTATTCAGCCTCTCTGGTGTCATCTGATTTTGGGAAAGAAAAAAAAAATCCAAAATCAGACAGAGTGTTGACACCAGAGAGGCTAAGACCGCATTGACTCAGTGCGGTATTCAGCCTCTCTGGTGTCAAGTCTGATTTTGGAAAAAAAAAAAAAAAATCCAAAATCAGACAGAGTGTTGAGACCAGAGAGGCTAAGACTGCATTGACTCAGTGCGGTATTCAGCCTCTCTGGTGTCAAGTCTGATTTTGGAAAAAAAAAAAAAAATCCAAAATCAGACAGAGTGTTGAGACCAGAGAGGCTAAGACCGCATTGACTCAGTGCGGTATTCAGCCTCTCTGGTGTCAAGTCTGATTTTGGAAAAAAAAAAAAAAAAATCCAAAATCAGACAGAGTGTTGAGACCAGAGAGGCTAAGACCGCATTGACTCAGTGCGTTATTCAGCCTCTCTGGTGTCAAGTCTGATTTTGGGAAAAAAAAAAAAAATCCAAAATCAGACAGAGTGTTGACACCAGAGAGGCTAAGACCGCATTGACTCAGTGCGGTATTCAGCCTCTCTGGTGTCAAGTCTGATTTTGGAAAAAAAAAAAAAAAAAATCCAAAATCAGACAGAGTGTTGAGACCAGAGAGGCTAAGACCGCATTGACTCACTGCGGTATTCAGCCTCTCTGGTGTCAAGTCTGATTTAGGAAAAAAAAAAAAAAAATCCAAAATCAGACAGAGTGTTGACACCAGAGAGGCTAAGACCGCATTGACTCAGTGCGGTATTCAGCCTCTCTGGTGTCAAGTCTGATTTTGGAAAAAAAAAAAAAAATCCCAAATCAGACAGAGTGTTGAGACCAGAGAGGCTAAGACCGCATTTACTCAGTGCGGTATTCAGCCTCTCTGGTGTCAAGTCTGATTTTGGAAAAAAAAAAAAAAAATCCAAAATCAGACAGAGTGTTGACACCAGAGAGGCTAAGACCGCATTGACTCAGTGCGGTATTCAGCCTCTCTGGTGTCAAGTCTGATTTTGGAAAAAAAATAAAAAATCCAAAATCAGACAGAGTGTTGACACCAGAGAGGCTAAGACCGCATTGACTCAGGGCGGTATTCAGCCTCTCTGGTGTCAAGTCTGATTTTGGAAAAAAAAAAAAAAAATCCAAAATCAGACAGAGTGTTGACACCAGAGAGGCTAAGACCGCATTGACTCAGTGCGGTATTCAGCCTCTCTGGTGTCAAGTCTGATTTTGGGGAAAAAAAAAAAAAAATCCAAAATCAGACAGAGTGTTGACACCAGAGAGGCTAAGACCGCATTGACTCAGTGCGGTATTCAGCCTCTCTGGTGTCAAGTCTGATTTTGAAAAAAAAATCCAAAATCAGACAGAGTGTTGACACCAGAGAGGCTAAGACCGCATTGACTCAGTGCGGTATTCAGCCTCTCTGGTGTCAAGTCTGATTTTGGAAAAAAAAAAAAAAAATCCAAAATCAGACAGAGTGTTGAGACCAGAGAGGCTAAGACCGCATTGACTCAGTGCAGTATTCAGCCTCTCTGGTGTCAAGTCTGATTTTGGAAAAAAAATAAAATAATCCAAAATCAGACAGAGTGTTGACACCAGAGAGGCTAAGACCGCATTGACTCAGTGCGGTATTCAGCCTCTCTGGTGTCATCTGATTTTGGGAAAGAAAAAAAAAATCCAAAATCAGACAGAGTGTTGACACCAGAGAGGCTAAGACCGCATTGACTCAGTGCGGTATTCAGCCTCTCTGGTGTCAAGTCTGATTTTGGAAAAAAAAAAAAAAAATCCAAAATCAGACAGAGTGTTGAGACCAGAGAGGCTAAGACTGCATTGACTCAGTGCGGTATTCAGCCTCTCTGGTGTCAAGTCTGATTTTGGAAAAAAAAAAAAAAATCCAAAATCAGACAGAGTGTTGAGACCAGAGAGGCTAAGACCGCATTGACTCAGTGCGGTATTCAGCCTCTCTGGTGTCAAGTCTGATTTTGGAAAAAAAAAAAAAAAATCCAAAATCAGACAGAGTGTTGAGACCAGAGAGGCTAAGACCGCATTGACTCAGTGCGTTATTCAGCCTCTCTGGTGTCAAGTCTGATTTTGGGAAAAAAAAAAAAAATCCAAAATCAGACAGAGTGTTGACACCAGAGAGGCTAAGACCGCATTGACTCAGTGCGGTATTCAGCCTCTCTGGTGTCAAGTCTGATTTTGGAAAAAAAAAAAAAAAAAATCCAAAATCAGACAGAGTGTTGAGACCAGAGAGGCTAAGACCGCATTGACTCACTGCGGTATTCAGCCTCTCTGGTGTCAAGTCTGATTTAGGAAAAAAAAAAAAAAAATCCAAAATCAGACAGAGTGTTGACACCAGAGAGGCTAAGACCGCATTGACTCAGTGCGGTATTCAGCCTCTCTGGTGTCAAGTCTGATTTTGGAAAAAAAAAAAAAAATCCCAAATCAGACAGAGTGTTGAGACCAGAGAGGCTAAGACCGCATTTACTCAGTGCGGTATTCAGCCTCTCTGGTGTCAAGTCTGATTTTGGAAAAAAAAAAAAAAAATCCAAAATCAGACAGAGTGTTGACACCAGAGAGGCTAAGACCGCATTGACTCAGTGCGGTATTCAGCCTCTCTGGTGTCAAGTCTGATTTTGGAAAAAAAATAAAAAATCCAAAATCAGACAGAGTGTTGACACCAGAGAGGCTAAGACCGCATTGACTCAGGGCGGTATTCAGCCTCTCTGGTGTCAAGTCTGATTTTGGAAAAAAAAAAAAAAAATCCAAAATCAGACAGAGTGTTGACACCAGAGAGGCTAAGACCGCATTGACTCAGTGCGGTATTCAGCCTCTCTGGTGTCAAGTCTGATTTTGGGAAAAAAAAAAAAAAAATCCAAAATCAGACAGAGTGTTGACACCAGAGAGGCTAAGACCGCATTGACTCAGGGCGGTATTCAGCCTCTCTGGTGTCAAGTCTGATTTTGGAAAAAAAAAAAAAAAATCCAAAATCAGACAGAGTGTTGAGACCAGAGAGGCTAAGACCGCATTGACTCAGGGCGGTATTCAGCCTCTCTGGTGTCAAGTCTGATTTTGGGAAAAAAAAAACAAATCCAAAATCAGACAGAGTGTTGAGACCAGAGAGGCTAAGACCGCATTGACTCAGTGCGGTATTCAGCCTCTCTGGTGTCAAGTCTGATTTTGGAAAAAAAATAAAAAATCCAAAATCAGACAGAGTGTTGACACCAGAGAGGCTAAGACCGCATTGACTCAGGGCGGTATTCAGCCTCTCTGGTGTCAAGTCTGATTTTGGAAAAAAAATAAAAAATCCAAAATCAGACAGAGTGTTGACACCAGAGAGGCTAAGACCGCATTGACTCAGGGCGGTATTCAGCCTCTCTGGTGTCAAGTCTGATTTTGGAAAAAAAAAAAAAAAATCCAAAATCAGACAGAGTGTTGAGACCAGAGAGGCTAAGACCGCATTGACTCAGTGCGGTATTCAGCCTCTCTGGTGTCAAGTCTGATTTTGGAAAAAAAAAAAAAAAATCCAAAATCAGACAGAGTGTTGAGACCAGAGAGGCTAAGACCGCATTGACTCAGTGCAGTATTCAGCCTCTCTGGTGTCAAGTCTGATTTTGGAAAAAAAATAAAATAATCCAAAATCAGACAGAGTGTTGACACCAGAGAGGCTAAGACCGCATTGACTCAGTGCGGTATTCAGCCTCTCTGGTGTCGTCTGATTTTGGGAAAAAAAAAAAAAAAATCCAAAATCAGACAGAGTGTTGAGACCAGAGAGGCTAAGACCGCATTGACTCAGTGCAGTATTCAGCCTCTCTGGTGTCAAGTCTGATTTTGGGAAAAAAAAAAAAAACATCCAAAATCAGACAGAGTGTTGACACCAGAGAGGCTAAGACCGCATTGACTCAGGGCGGTATTCAGCCTCTCTGGTGTCAAGTCTGATTTTGGAAAAAAAAAAAAAAATCCCAAATCAGACAGAGTGTTGAGACCAGAGAGGGTAAGACCGCATTGACTCAGTGCGGTATTCAGCCTCTCTGGTGTCAAGTCTGATTTTGGAAAAAAAAAAAAAAATCCAAAATCAGACAGAGTGTTGACACCAGAGAGGCTAAGACCGCATTGACTCAGTGCGGTATTCAGCCTCTCTGGTGTCAAGTCTGATTTTGGAAAAAAAAAAAAAAATCCCAAATCAGACAGAGTGTTGAGACCAGAGAGGGTAAGACCGCATTGACTCAGTGCGGTATTCAGCCTCTCTGGTGTCAAGTCTGATTTTGGAAAAAAAAAAAAAAATCCAAAATCAGACAGAGTGTTGACACCAGAGAGGCTAAGACCGCATTGACTCAGTGCGGTATTCAGCCTCTCTGGTGTCAAGTCTGATTTTGGAAAAAAAAAAAAAAAAAATCCAAAATCAGACAGAGTGTTGAGACCAGAGAGGCTAAGACCGCATTTACTCAGTGCGGTATTCAGCCTCTCTGGTGTCAAGTCTGATTTTGGAAAAAAAAAAAAAAAATCCAAAATCAGACAGAGTGTTGACACCAGAGAGGCTAAGACCGCATTGACTCAGTGCGGTATTCAGCCTCTCTGGTGTCAAGTCTGATTTTGGAAAAAAAATAAAAAATCCAAAATCAGACAGAGTGTTGACACCAGAGAGGCTAAGACCGCATTGACTCAGGGCGGTATTCAGCCTCTCTGGTGTCAAGTCTGATTTTGGAAAAAAAATAAAAAATCCAAAATCAGACAGAGTGTTGACACCAGAGAGGCTAAGACCGCATTGACTCAGGGCGGTATTCAGCCTCTCTGGTGTCAAGTCTGATTTTGGAAAAAAAAAAAAAAAATCCAAAATCAGACAGAGTGTTGAGACCAGAGAGGCTAAGACCGCATTGACTCAGTGCGGTATTCAGCCTCTCTGGTGTCAAGTCTGATTTTGGAAAAAAAAAAAAAAAATCCAAAATCAGACAGAGTGTTGAGACCAGAGAGGCTAAGACCGCATTGACTCAGTGCAGTATTCAGCCTCTCTGGTGTCAAGTCTGATTTTGGAAAAAAAATAAAATAATCCAAAATCAGACAGAGTGTTGACACCAGAGAGGCTAAGACCGCATTGACTCAGTGCGGTATTCAGCCTCTCTGGTGTCGTCTGATTTTGGGAAAAAAAAAAAAAAAATCCAAAATCAGACAGAGTGTTGAGACCAGAGAGGCTAAGACCGCATTGACTCAGTGCAGTATTCAGCCTCTCTGGTGTCAAGTCTGATTTTGGGAAAAAAAAAAAAAACATCCAAAATCAGACAGAGTGTTGACACCAGAGAGGCTAAGACCGCATTGACTCAGGGCGGTATTCAGCCTCTCTGGTGTCAAGTCTGATTTTGGAAAAAAAAAAAAAAATCCCAAATCAGACAGAGTGTTGAGACCAGAGAGGGTAAGACCGCATTGACTCAGTGCGGTATTCAGCCTCTCTGGTGTCAAGTCTGATTTTGGAAAAAAAAAAAAAAAAAATCCAAAATCAGACAGAGTGTTGACACCAGAGAGGCTAAGACCGCATTGACTCAGTGCGGTATTCAGCCTCTCTGGTGTCAAGTCTGATTTTGGAAAAAAAAAAAAAAATCCAAAATCAGACAGAGTGTTGACACCAGAGAGGCTAAGACCGCATTGACTCAGTGCGGTATTCAGCCTCTCTGGTGTCAAGTCTGATTTTGAAAAAAAAATCCAAAATCAGACAGAGTGTTGACACCAGAGAGGCTAAGACCGCATTGACTCAGTGCGGTATTCAGCCTCTCTGGTGTCAAGTCTGATTTTGGAAAAAAAAAAAAAAAATCCAAAATCAGACAGAGTGTTGAGACCAGAGAGGCTAAGACCGCATTGACTCAGTGCAGTATTCAGCCTCTCTGGTGTCAAGTCTGATTTTGGAAAAAAAATAAAATAATCCAAAATCAGACAGAGTGTTGACACCAGAGAGGCTAAGACCGCATTGACTCAGTGCGGTATTCAGCCTCTCTGGTGTCGTCTGATTTTGGGAAAGAAAAAAAAAATCCAAAATCAGACAGAGTGTTGACACCAGAGAGGCTAAGACCGCATTGACTCAGTGCGGTATTCAGCCTCTCTGGTGTCAAGTCTGATTTTGGAAAAAAAAAAAAAAAATCCAAAATCAGACAGAGTGTTGAGACCAGAGAGGCTAAGACTGCATTGACTCAGTGCGGTATTCAGCCTCTCTGGTGTCAAGTCTGATTTTGGAAAAAAAAAAAAAAATCCAAAATCAGACAGAGTGTTGAGACCAGAGAGGCTAAGACCGCATTGACTCAGTGCGGTATTCAGCCTCTCTGGTGTCAAGTCTGATTTTGGAAAAAAAAAAAAAAAATCCAAAATCAGACAGAGTGTTGAGACCAGAGAGGCTAAGACCGCATTGACTCAGTGCGTTATTCAGCCTCTCTGGTGTCAAGTCTGATTTTGGGAAAAAAAAAAAAAATCCAAAATCAGACAGAGTGTTGACACCAGAGAGGCTAAGACCGCATTGACTCAGTGCGGTATTCAGCCTCTCTGGTGTCAAGTCTGATTTTGGAAAAAAAAAAAAAAAAAATCCAAAATCAGACAGAGTGTTGAGACCAGAGAGGCTAAGACCGCATTGACTCACTGCGGTATTCAGCCTCTCTGGTGTCAAGTCTGATTTAGGAAAAAAAAAAAAAAAATCCAAAATCAGACAGAGTGTTGACACCAGAGAGGCTAAGACCGCATTGACTCAGTGCGGTATTCAGCCTCTCTGGTGTCAAGTCTGATTTTGGAAAAAAAAAAAAAAATCCCAAATCAGACAGAGTGTTGAGACCAGAGAGGCTAAGACCGCATTTACTCAGTGCGGTATTCAGCCTCTCTGGTGTCAAGTCTGATTTTGGAAAAAAAAAAAAAAAATCCAAAATCAGACAGAGTGTTGACACCAGAGAGGCTAAGACCGCATTGACTCAGTGCGGTATTCAGCCTCTCTGGTGTCAAGTCTGATTTTGGAAAAAAAATAAAAAATCCAAAATCAGACAGAGTGTTGACACCAGAGAGGCTAAGACCGCATTGACTCAGGGCGGTATTCAGCCTCTCTGGTGTCAAGTCTGATTTTGGAAAAAAAAAAAAAAAATCCAAAATCAGACAGAGTGTTGAGACCAGAGAGGCTAAGACCGCATTGACTCAGTGCGGTATTCAGCCTCTCTGGTGTCAAGTCTGATTTTGGAAAAAAAAAAAAAAAATCCAAAATCAGACAGAGTGTTGAGACCAGAGAGGCTAAGACCGCATTGACTCAGTGCAGTATTCAGCCTCTCTGGTGTCAAGTCTGATTTTGGAAAAAAAATAAAATAATCCAAAATCAGACAGAGTGTTGACACCAGAGAGGCTAAGACCGCATTGACTCAGTGCGGTATTCAGCCTCTCTGGTGTCGTCTGATTTTGGGAAAAAAAAAAAAAAAATCCAAAATCAGACAGAGTGTTGAGACCAGAGAGGCTAAGACCGCATTGACTCAGTGCAGTATTCAGCCTCTCTGGTGTCAAGTCTGATTTTGGGAAAAAAAAAAAAAACATCCAAAATCAGACAGAGTGTTGACACCAGAGAGGCTAAGACCGCATTGACTCAGGGCGGTATTCAGCCTCTCTGGTGTCAAGTCTGATTTTGGAAAAAAAAAAAAAAATCCCAAATCAGACAGAGTGTTGAGACCAGAGAGGGTAAGACCGCATTGACTCAGTGCGGTATTCAGCCTCTCTGGTGTCAAGTCTGATTTTGGAAAAAAAAAAAAAAAATCCAAAATCAGACAGAGTGTTGACACCAGAGAGGCTAAGACCGCATTGACTCAGTGCGGTATTCAGCCTCTCTGGTGTCAAGTCTGATTTTGGAAAAAAAAAAAAAAAAAATCCAAAATCAGACAGAGTGTTGACACCAGAGAGGCTAAGACCGCATTGACTCAGTGCGGTATTCAGCCTCTCTGGTGTCAAGTCTGATTTTGGAAAAAAAAAAAAAAATCCAAAATCAGACAGAGTGTTGACACCAGAGAGGCTAAGACCGCATTGACTCAGTGCGGTATTCAGCCTCTCTGGTGTCAAGTCTGATTTTGAAAAAAAAATCCAAAATCAGACAGAGTGTTGACACCAGAGAGGCTAAGACCGCATTGACTCAGTGCGGTATTCAGCCTCTCTGGTGTCAAGTCTGATTTTGGAAAAAAAAAAAAAAAATCCAAAATCAGACAGAGTGTTGAGACCAGAGAGGCTAAGACCGCATTGACTCAGTGCAGTATTCAGCCTCTCTGGTGTCAAGTCTGATTTTGGAAAAAAAATAAAATAATCCAAAATCAGACAGAGTGTTGACACCAGAGAGGCTAAGACCGCATTGACTCAGTGCGGTATTCAGCCTCTCTGGTGTCGTCTGATTTTGGGAAAGAAAAAAAAAATCCAAAATCAGACAGAGTGTTGACACCAGAGAGGCTAAGACCGCATTGACTCAGTACGGTATTCAGCCTCTCTGGTGTCAAGTCTGATTTTGGAAAAAAAAAAAAAAAATCCAAAATCAGACAGAGTGTTGAGACCAGAGAGGCTAAGACCGCATTGACTCAGTGCAGTATTCAGCCTCTCTGGTGTCAAGTCTGATTTTGGAAAAAAAATAAAATAATCCAAAATCAGACAGAGTGTTGACACCAGAGAGGCTAAGACCGCATTGACTCAGTGCGGTATTCAGCCTCTCTGGTGTCGTCTGATTTTGGGAAAAAAAAAAAAAAAATCCAAAATCAGACAGAGTGTTGAGACCAGAGAGGCTAAGACCGCATTGACTCAGTGCAGTATTCAGCCTCTCTGGTGTCAAGTCTGATTTTGGGAAAAAAAAAAAAAAAATCCAAAATCAGACAGAGTGTTGACACCAGAGAGGCTAAGACCGCATTGACTCAGGGCGGTATTCAGCCTCTCTGGTGTCAAGTCTGATTTTGGAAAAAAAAAAAAAATCCCAAATCAGACAGAGTGTTGAGACCAGAGAGGGTAAGACCGCATTGACTCAGTGCGGTATTCAGCCTCTCTGGTGTCAAGTCTGATTTTGGAAAAAAAAAAAAAAATCCAAAATCAGACAGAGTGTTGACACCAGAGAGGCTAAGACCGCATTGACTCAGTGCGGTATTCAGCCTCTCTGGTGTCAAGTCTGATTTTGGAAAAAAAAAAAAAAAAAATCCAAAATCAGACAGAGTGTTGACACCAGAGAGGCTAAGACCGCATTGACTCAGTGCGGTATTCAGCCTCTCTGGTGTCAAGTCTGATTTTGGGAAAAAAAAAAAAAATCCAAAATCAGACAGAGTGTTGACACCAGAGAGGCTAAGACCGCATTGACTCAGTGCGGTATTCAGCCTCTCTGGTGTCAAGTCTGATTTTGAAAAAAAAATCCAAAATCAGACAGAGTGTTGACACCAGAGAGGCTAAGACCGCATTGACTCAGTGCAGTATTCAGCCTCTCTGGTGTCAAGTCTGATTTTGGAAAAAAAAAAAAATAATCCAAAATCAGACAGAGTGTTGACACCAGAGAGGCTAAGACCGCATTGACTCAGTGCGGTATTCAGCCTCTCTGGTGTCGTCTGATTTTGGGAAAGAAAAAAAAAATCCAAAATCAGACAGAGTGTTGACACCAGAGAGGCTAAGACCGCATTGACTCAGTGCGGTATTCAGCCTCTCTGGTGTCAAGTCTGATTTTGGAAAAAAAAAAAAAAAAATCCAAAATCAGACAGAGTGTTGAGACCAGAGAGGCTAAGACTGCATTGACTCAGTGCGGTATTCAGCCTCTCTGGTGTCAAGTCTGATTTTGGAAAAAAAAAAAAAAATCCAAAATCAGACAGAGTGTTGAGACCAGAGAGGCTAAGACCGCATTGACTCAGTGCAGTATTCAGCCTCTCTGGTGTCAAGTCTGATTTTGGAAAAAAAAAAAAAAAATCCAAAATCAGACAGAGTGTTGAGACCAGAGAGGCTAAGACCGCATTGACTCAGTGCGTTATTCAGCCTCTCTGGTGTCAAGTCTGATTTTGGGAAAAAAAAAAAAAAATCCAAAATCAGACAGTGTTGACACCAGAGAGGCTAAGACCGCATTGACTCAGTGCGGTATTCAGCCTCTCTGGTGTCAAGTCTGATTTTGGAAAAAAAAAAAAAAAAAATCCAAAATCAGACAGAGTGTTGAGACCAGAGAGGCTAAGACCGCATTGACTCACTGCGGTATTCAGCCTCTCTGGTGTCAAGTCTGATTTAGGAAAAAAAAAAAAAAAATCCAAAATCAGACAGAGTGTTGACACCAGAGAGGCTAAGACCGCATTGACTCAGTGCGGTATTCAGCCTCTCTGGTGTCAAGTCTGATTTTGGAAAAAAAAAAAAAAATCCCAAATCAGACAGAGTGTTGAGACCAGAGAGGCTAAGACCGCATTTACTCAGTGCGGTATTCAGCCTCTCTGGTGTCAAGTCTGATTTTGGAAAAAAAAAAAAATAATCCAAAATCAGACAGAGTGTTGACACCAGAGAGGCTAAGACCGCATTGACTCAGTGCGGTATTCAGCCTCTCTGGTGTCAAGTCTGATTTTGGAAAAAAAATAAAAAATCCAAAATCAGACAGAGTGTTGACACCAGAGAGGCTAAGACCGCATTGACTCAGGGCGGTATTCAGCCTCTCTGGTGTCAAGTCTGATTTTGGAAAAAAAAAAAAAAAATCCAAAATCAGACAGAGTGTTGAGACCAGAGAGGCTAAGACCGCATTGACTCAGTGCGGTATTCAGCCTCTCTGGTGTCAAGTCTGATTTTGGAAAAAAAAAAAAAAAATCCAAAATCAGACAGAGTGTTGAGACCAGAGAGGCTAAGACTGCATTGACTCAGTGCGGTATTCAGCCTCTCTGGTGTCAAGTCTGATTTTGGAAAAAAAAAAAAAAATCCAAAATCAGACAGAGTGTTGAGACCAGAGAGGCTAAGACCGCATTGACTCAGTGCAGTATTCAGCCTCTCTGGTGTCAAGTCTGATTTTGGAAAAAAAAAAAAAAAATCCAAAATCAGACAGAGTGTTGAGACCAGAGAGGCTAAGACCGCATTGACTCAGTGCGTTATTCAGCCTCTCTGGTGTCAAGTCTGATTTTGGGAAAAAAAAAAAAAAATCCAAAATCAGACAGTGTTGACACCAGAGAGGCTAAGACCGCATTGACTCAGTGCGGTATTCAGCCTCTCTGGTGTCAAGTCTGATTTTGGAAAAAAAAAAAAAAAAAATCCAAAATCAGACAGAGTGTTGAGACCAGAGAGGCTAAGACCGCATTGACTCACTGCGGTATTCAGCCTCTCTGGTGTCAAGTCTGATTTAGGAAAAAAAAAAAAAAAATCCAAAATCAGACAGAGTGTTGACACCAGAGAGGCTAAGACCGCATTGACTCAGTGCGGTATTCAGCCTCTCTGGTGTCAAGTCTGATTTTGGAAAAAAAAAAAAAAATCCCAAATCAGACAGAGTGTTGAGACCAGAGAGGCTAAGACCGCATTTACTCAGTGCGGTATTCAGCCTCTCTGGTGTCAAGTCTGATTTTGGAAAAAAAAAAAAAAAATCCAAAATCAGACAGAGTGTTGACACCAGAGAGGCTAAGACCGCATTGACTCAGTGCGGTATTCAGCCTCTCTGGTGTCAAGTCTGATTTTGGAAAAAAAATAAAAAATCCAAAATCAGACAGAGTGTTGACACCAGAGAGGCTAAGACCGCATTGACTCAGGGCGGTATTCAGCCTCTCTGGTGTCAAGTCTGATTTTGGAAAAAAAAAAAAAAAATCCAAAATCAGACAGAGTGTTGAGACCAGAGAGGCTAAGACCGCATTGACTCAGTGCGGTATTCAGCCTCTCTGGTGTCAAGTCTGATTTTGGAAAAAAAAAAAAAAAATCCAAAATCAGACAGAGTGTTGAGACCAGAGAGGCTAAGACCGCATTGACTCAGTGCAGTATTCAGCCTCTCTGGTGTCAAGTCTGATTTTGGAAAAAAAATAAAATAATCCAAAATCAGACAGAGTGTTGACACCAGAGAGGCTAAGACCGCATTGACTCAGTGCGGTATTCAGCCTCTCTGGTGTCGTCTGATTTTGGGAAAAAAAAAAAAAAATCCAAAATCAGACAGAGTGTTGAGACCAGAGAGGCTAAGACCGCATTGACTCAGTGCAGTATTCAGCCTCTCTGGTGTCAAGTCTGATTTTGGGAAAAAAAAAAAAAACATCCAAAATCAGACAGAGTGTTGACACCAGAGAGGCTAAGACCGCATTGACTCAGGGCGGTATTCAGCCTCTCTGGTGTCAAGTCTGATTTTGGAAAAAAAAAAAAAAATCCCAAATCAGACAGAGTGTTGAGACCAGAGAGGGTAAGACCGCATTGACTCAGTGCGGTATTCAGCCTCTCTGGTGTCAAGTCTGATTTTGGAAAAAAAAAAAAAAATCCAAAATCAGACAGAGTGTTGACACCAGAGAGGCTAAGACCGCATTGACTCAGTGCGGTATTCAGCCTCTCTGGTGTCAAGTCTGATTTTGGAAAAAAAAAAAAAAATCCAAAATCAGACAGAGTGTTGACACCAGAGAGGCTAAGACCGCATTGACTCAGTGCAGTATTCAGCCTCTCTGGTGTCAAGTCTGATTTTGAAAAAAAAATCCAAAATCAGACAGAGTGTTGACACCAGAGAGGCTAAGACCGCATTGACTCAGGGCGGTATTCAGCCTCTCTGGTGTCAAGTCTGATTTTGGAAAAAAAAAAAAAAAATCCAAAATCAGACAGAGTGTTGAGACCAGAGAGGCTAAGACTGCATTGACTCAGTGCGGTATTCAGCCTCTCTGGTGTCAAGTCTGATTTTGGAAAAAAAAAAAAAAAATCCAAAATCAGACAGAGTGTTGAGACCAGAGAGGCTAAGACCGCATTGACTCAGTGCGGTATTCAGCCTCTCTGGTGTCAAGTCTGATTTTGGAAAAAAAAAAAAAAAATCCAAAATCAGACAGAGTGTTGAGACCAGAGAGGCTAAGACCGCATTGACTCAGTGCGTTATTCAGCCTCTCTGGTGTCAAGTCTGATTTTGGGAAAAAAAAAAAAAAATCCAAAATCAGACAGAGTGTTGACACCAGAGAGGCTAAGACCGCATTGACTCAGTGCGGTATTCAGCCTCTCTGGTGTCAAGTCTGATTTTGGAAAAAAAAAAAAAAAAAATCCAAAATCAGACAGAGTGTTGAGACCAGAGAGGCTAAGACCGCATTGACTCACTGCGGTATTCAGCCTCTCTGGTGTCAAGTCTGATTTAGGAAAAAAAAAAAAAAAATCCAAAATCAGACAGAGTGTTGACACCAGAGAGGCTAAGACCGCATTGACTCAGTGCGGTATTCAGCCTCTCTGGTGTCAAGTCTGATTTTGGAAAAAAAAAAAAAAAATCCCAAATCAGACAGAGTGTTGAGACCAGAGAGGCTAAGACAGCATTTACTCAGTGCGGTATTCAGCCTCTCTGGTGTCAAGTCTGATTTTGGAAAAAAAAAAAAAAAATCCAAAATCAGACAGAGTGTTGACACCAGAGAGGCTAAGACCGCATTGACTCAGTGCGGTATTCAGCCTCTCTGGTGTCAAGTCTGATTTTGGAAAAAAAATAAAAAATCCAAAATCAGACAGAGTGTTGACACCAGAGAGGCTAAGACCGCATTGACTCAGGGCGGTATTCAGCCTCTCTGGTGTCAAGTCTGATTTTGGAAAAAAAAAAAAAAAATCGAAAATCAGACAGAGTGTTGAGACCAGAGAGGCTAAGACCGCATTGACTCAGTGCGGTATTCAGCCTCTCTGGTGTCAAGTCTGATTTTGGAAAAAAAAAAAAAAATCCAAAATCAGACAGAGTGTTGAGACCAGAGAGGCTAAGACCGCATTGACTCAGTGCAGTATTCAGCCTCTCTGGTGTCAAGTCTGATTTTGGAAAAAAAATAAAATAATCCAAAATCAGACAGAGTGTTGACACCAGAGAGGCTAAGACCGCATTGACTCAGGGCGGTATTCAGCCTCTCTGGTGTCAAGTCTGATTTTGGAAAAAAAAAAAAAAATCCAAAATCAGACAGAGTGTTGACACCAGAGAGGCTAAGACCGCATTGACTCAGTGCGGTATTCAGCCTCTCTGGTGTCAAGTCTGATTTTGGAAAAAAAAAAAAAAAAAATCCAAAATCAGACAGAGTGTTGACACCAGAGAGGCTAAGACCGCATTGACTCAGTGCGGTATTCAGCCTCTCTGGTGTCAAGTCTGATTTTGAAAAAAAAATCCAAAATCAGACAGAGTGTTGACACCAGAGAGGCTAAGACCGCATTGACTCAGTGCGTTATTCAGCCTCTCTGGTGTCAAGTCTGATTTTGGGAAAAAAAAAAAAAAAATCCAAAATCAGACAGAGTGTTGACACCAGAGAGGCTAAGACCGCATTGACTCAGGGCGGTATTCAGCCTCTCTGGTGTCAAGTCTTATTTTGGAAAAAAAAAAAAAAAATCCAAAATCAGACAGAGTGTTGAGACCAGAGAGGCTAAGACCGCATTGACTCAGTGCGGTATTCAGCCTCTCTGGTGTCAAGTCTGATTTTGGAAAAAAAAAAAAAAAATCCAAAATCAGACAGAGTGTTGAGACCAGAGAGGCTAAGACCGCATTGACTCAGTGCGGTATTCAGCCTCTCTGGTGTCGTCTGATTTTGGGAAAAAAAAAAAAAAATCCAAAATCAGACAGAGTGTTGAGACCAGAGAGGCTAAGACCGCATTGACTCAGTGCAGTATTCAGCCTCTCTGGTGTCAAGTCTGATTTTGGGGAAAAAAAAAAAAAAATCCAAAATCAGACAGAGTGTTGACACCAGAGAGGCTAAGACCGCATTGACTCAGGGCGGTATTCAGCCTCTCTGGTGTCAAGTCTGATTTTGGAAAAAAAAAAAAAAATCCCAAATCAGACAGAGTGTTGAGACCAGAGAGGGTAAGACCGCATTGACTCAGTGCGGTATTCAGCCTCTCTGGTGTCAAGTCTGATTTTGGAAAAAAAAAAAAAAATCCAAAATCAGACAGAGTGTTGACACCAGAGAGGCTAAGACCGCATTGACTCAGTGCGGTATTCAGCCTCTCTGGTGTCAAGTCTGATTTTGAAAAAAAAATCCAAAATCAGACAGAGTTTTGACACCAGAGAGGCTAAGACCGCATTGACTCAGTGCGGTATTCAGCCTCTCTGGTGTCAAGTCTGATTTTGGGAAAAAAAAAAAAAAAATCCAAAATCAGACAGAGTGTTGACACCAGAGAGGCTAAGACCGCATTGACTCAGGGCGGTATTCAGCCTCTCTGGTGTCAAGTCTGATTTTGGAAAAAAAAAAAAAAAATCCAAAATCAGACAGAGTGTTGAGACCAGAGAGGCTAAGACTGCATTGACTCAGTGCGGTATTCAGCCTCTCTGGTGTCAAGTCTGATTTTGGAAAAAAAAAAAAAAAATCCAAAATCAGACAGAGTGTTGAGACCAGAGAGGCTAAGACCGCATTGACTCAGTGCGGTATTCAGCCTCTCTGGTGTCAAGTCTGATTTTGGAAAAAAAAAAAAAAAAAATCCAAAATCAGACAGAGTGTTGAGACCAGAGAGGCTAAGACCGCATTGACTCAGTGCGTTATTCAGCCTCTCTGGTGTCAAGTCTGATTTTGGGAAAAAAAAAAAAAAATCCAAAATCAGACAGAGTGTTGACACCAGAGAGGCTAAGACCGCATTGACTCAGTGCGGTATTCAGCCTCTCTGGTGTCAAGTCTGATTTTGGAAAAAAAAAAAAAAAAAATCCAAAATCAGACAGAGTGTTGAGACCAGAGAGGCTAAGACCGCATTGACTCACTGCGGTATTCAGCCTCTCTGGTGTCAAGTCTGATTTAGGAAAAAAAAAAAAAAAATCCAAAATCAGACAGAGTGTTGACACCAGAGAGGCTAAGACCGCATTGACTCAGTGCGGTATTCAGCCTCTCTGGTGTCAAGTCTGATTTTGGAAAAAAAAAAAAAAAATCCCAAATCAGACAGAGTGTTGAGACCAGAGAGGCTAAGACCGCATTTACTCAGTGCGGTATTCAGCCTCTCTGGTGTCAAGTCTGATTTTGGAAAAAAAAAAAAAAAATCCAAAATCAGACAGAGTGTTGACACCAGAGAGGCTAAGACCGCATTGACTCAGTGCGGTATTCAGCCTCTCTGGTGTCAAGTCTGATTTTGGAAAAAAAATAAAAAATCCAAAATCAGACAGAGTGTTGACACCAGAGAGGCTAAGACCGCATTGACTCAGGGCGGTATTCAGCCTCTCTGGTGTCAAGTCTGATTTTGGAAAAAAAAAAAAAAATCCAAAATCAGACAGAGTGTTGAGACCAGAGAGGCTAAGACCGCATTGACTCAGTGCGGTATTCAGCCTCTCTGGTGTCAAGTCTGATTTTGGAAAAAAAAAAAAAAAATCCAAAATCAGACAGAGTGTTGAGACCAGAGAGGCTAAGACCGCATTGACTCAGTGCAGTATTCAGCCTCTCTGGTGTCAAGTCTGATTTTGGAAAAAAAATAAAATAATCCAAAATCAGACAGAGTGTTGACACCAGAGAGGCTAAGACCGCATTGACTCAGTGCGGTATTCAGCCTCTCTGGTGTCGTCTGATTTTGGGAAAAAAAAAAAAAAAATCCAAAATCAGACAGAGTGTTGAGACCAGAGAGGCTAAGACCGCATTGACTCAGTGCAGTATTCAGCCTCTCTGGTGTCAAGTCTGATTTTGGGAAAAAAAAAAAAAAAATCCAAAATCAGACAGAGTGTTGACACCAGAGAGGCTAAGACCGCATTGACTCAGGGCGGTATTCAGCCTCTCTGGTGTCAAGTCTGATTTTGGAAAAAAAAAAAAAAATCCCAAATCAGACAGAGTGTTGAGACCAGAGAGGGTAAGACCGCATTGACTCAGTGCGGTATTCAGCCTCTCTGGTGTCAAGTCTGATTTTGGAAAAAAAAAAAAAAATCCAAAATCAGACAGAGTGTTGACACCAGAGAGGCTAAGACCGCATTGACTCAGTGCGGTATTCAGCCTCTCTGGTGTCAAGTCTGATTTTGGAAAAAAAAAAAAAAAAAATCCAAAATCAGACAGAGTGTTGACACCAGAGAGGCTAAGACCGCATTGACTCAGTGCGGTATTCAGCCTCTCTGGTGTCAAGTCTGATTTTGGAAAAAAAATAAAAAATCCAAAATCAGACAGAGTGTTGACACCAGAGAGGCTAAGACCGCATTGACTCAGTGCGGTATTCAGCCTCTCTGGTGTCAAGTCTGATTTTGAAAAAAAAATCCAAAATCAGACAGAGTGTTGACACCAGAGAGGCTAAGACCGCATTGACTCAGTGCGGTATTCAGCCTCTCTGGTGTCAAGTCTGATTTTGGGGAAAAAAAAAAAAAAATCCAAAATCAGACAGAGTGTTGACACCAGAGAGGCTAAGACCGCATTGACTCAGGGCGGTATTCAGCCTCTCTGGTGTCAAGTCTGATTTTGGAAAAACAAAAAACAAATCCAAAATCAGACAGAGTGTTGAGACCAGAGAGGCTAAGACCGCATTGACTCAGGGCGGTATTCAGCCTCTCTGGTGTCAAGTCTGATTTTGGGAAAAAAAAAAAAAACATCCAAAATCAGACAGAGTGTTGACACCAGAGAGGCTAAGACCGCATTGACTCAGGGCGGTATTCAGCCTCTCTGGTGTCAAGTCTGATTTTGGAAAAAAAAAAAAAAATCCCAAATCAGACAGAGTGTTGAGACCAGAGAGGGTAAGACCGCATTGACTCAGTGCGGTATTCAGCCTCTCTGGTGTCAAGTCTGATTTTGGAAAAAAAAAAAAAAATCCAAAATCAGACAGAGTGTTGACACCAGAGAGGCTAAGACCGCATTGACTCAGTGCGGTATTCAGCCTCTCTGGTGTCAAGTCTGATTTTGGAAAAAAAAAAAAAAAAATCCAAAATCAGACAGAGTGTTGACACCAGAGAGGCTAAGACCGCATTGACTCAGTGCGGTATTCAGCCTCTCTGGTGTCAAGTCTGATTTTGGAAAAAAAAAAAAAAATCCAAAATCAGACAGAGTGTTGACACCAGAGAGGCTAAGACCGCATTGACTCAGTGCGGTATTCAGCCTCTCTGGTGTCAAGTCTGATTTTGAAAAAAAAATCCAAAATCAGACAGAGTGTTGACACCAGAGAGGCTAAGACCGCATTGACTCAGTGCGGTATTCAGCCTCTCTGGTGTCAAGTCTGATTTTGGGAAAAAAAAAAAAAAATCCAAAATCAGACAGAGTGTTGAGACCAGAGAGGCTAAGACTGCATTGACTCAGTGCGGTATTCAGCCTCTCTGGTGTCAAGTCTGATTTTGGAAAAAAAAAAAAAAAATCCAAAATCAGACAGAGTGTTGAGACCAGAGAGGCTAAGACCGCATTGACTCAGTGCAGTATTCAGCCTCTCTGGTGTCAAGTCTGATTTTGGAAAAAAAAAAAAATAATCCAAAATCAGACAGAGTGTTGACACCAGAGAGGCTAAGACCGCATTGACTCAGTGCGGTATTCAGCCTCTCTGGTGTCGTCTGATTTTGGGAAAAAAAAAAAAAAAATCCAAAATCAGACAGAGTGTTGAGACCAGAGAGGCTAAGACCGCATTGACTCAGTGCAGTATTCAGCCTCTCTGGTGTCAAGTCTGATTTTGGGAAAAAAAAAAAAAAAATCCAAAATCAGACAGAGTGTTGACACCAGAGAGGCTAAGACCGCATTGACTCAGGGCGGTATTCAGCCTCTCTGGTGTCAAGTCTGATTTTGGAAAAAAAAAAAAAAATCCAAAATCAGACAGAGTGTTGACACCAGAGAGGCTAAGACCGCATTGACTCAGGGCGGTATTCAGCCTCTCTGGTGTCAAGTCTGATTTTGGAAAAAAAAAAAAAAATCCCAAATCAGACAGAGTGTTGAGACCAGAGAGGGTAAGACCGCATTGACTCAGTGCGGTATTCAGCCTCTCTGGTGTCAAGTCTGATTTTGGAAAAAAAAAAAAAAATCCAAAATCAGACAGAGTGTTGACACCAGAGAGGCTAAGACCGCATTGACTCAGTGCAGTATTCAGCCTCTCTGGTGTCAAGTCTGATTTTGGAAAAAAAATAAAATAATCCAAAATCAGACAGAGTGTTGACACCAGAGAGGCTAAGACCGCATTGACTCAGTGCGGTATTCAGCCTCTCTGGTGTCGTCTGATTTTGGGAAAAAAAAAAAAAAAATCCAAAATCAGACAGAGTGTTGAGACCAGAGAGGCTAAGACCGCATTGACTCAGTGCAGTATTCAGCCTCTCTGGTGTCAAGTCTGATTTTGGGAAAAAAAAAAAAAAAATCCAAAATCAGACAGAGTGTTGACACCAGAGAGGCTAAGACCGCATTGACTCAGGGCGGTATTCAGCCTCTCTGGTGTCAAGTCTGATTTTGGAAAAAAAAAAAAAAATCCAAAATCAGACAGAGTGTTGACACCAGAGAGGCTAAGACCGCATTGACTCAGGGCGGTATTCAGCCTCTCTGGTGTCAAGTCTGATTTTGGAAAAAAAAAAAAAAATCCCAAATCAGACAGAGTGTTGAGACCAGAGAGGGTAAGACCGCATTGACTCAGTGCGGTATTCAGCCTCTCTGGTGTCAAGTCTGATTTTGGAAAAAAAAAAAAAAATCCAAAATCAGACAGAGTGTTGACACCAGAGAGGCTAAGACCGCATTGACTCAGTGCAGTATTCAGCCTCTCTGGTGTCAAGTCTGATTTTGGAAAAAAAAAAAAAAATCCAAAATCAGACAGAGTGTTGACACCAGAGAGGCTAAGACCGCATTGACTCAGTGCAGTATTCAGCCTCTCTGGTGTCAAGTCTGATTTTGGAAAAAAAATAAAATAATCCAAAATCAGACAGAGTGTTGACACCAGAGAGGCTAAGACCGCATTGACTCAGTGCGGTATTCAGCCTCTCTGGTGTCGTCTGATTTTGGGAAAAAAAAAAAAAAAATCCAAAATCAGACAGAGTGTTGAGACCAGAGAGGCTAAGACCGCATTGACTCAGTGCAGTATTCAGCCTCTCTGGTGTCAAGTCTGATTTTGGGAAAAAAAAAAAAAAAATCCAAAATCAGACAGAGTGTTGACACCAGAGAGGCTAAGACCGCATTGACTCAGGGCGGTATTCAGCCTCTCTGGTGTCAAGTCTGATTTTGGAAAAAAAAAAAAAAATCCAAAATCAGACAGAGTGTTGACACCAGAGAGGCTAAGACCGCATTGACTCAGGGCGGTATTCAGCCTCTCTGGTGTCAAGTCTGATTTTGGAAAAAAAAAAAAAAATCCCAAATCAGACAGAGTGTTGAGACCAGAGAGGGTAAGACCGCATTGACTCAGTGCGGTATTCAGCCTCTCTGGTGTCAAGTCTGATTTTGGAAAAAAAAAAAAAAATCCAAAATCAGACAGAGTGTTGACACCAGAGAGGCTAAGACCGCATTGACTCAGTGCAGTATTCAGCCTCTCTGGTGTCAAGTCTGATTTTGGAAAAAAAAAAAAAAATCCAAAATCAGACAGAGTGTTGACACCAGAGAGGCTAAGACCGCATTGACTCAGTGCGGTATTCAGCCTCTCTGGTGTCAAGTCTGATTTTGGGAAAAAAAAAAAAAAATCCAAAATCAGACAGAGTGTTGACACCAGAGAGGCTAAGACCGCATTGACTCAGGGCGGTATTCAGCCTCTCTGGTGTCAAGTCTGATTTTGGAAAAAAAAAAAAAAAATCCAAAATCAGACAGAGTGTTGAGACCAGAGAGGCTAAGACTGCATTGACTCAGTGCGGTATTCAGCCTCTCTGGTGTCAAGTCTGATTTTGGAAAAAAAAAAAAAAAATCCAAAATCAGACAGAGTGTTGAGACCAGAGAGGCTAAGACCGCATTGACTCAGTGCGGTATTCAGCCTCTCTGGTGTCAAGTCTGATTTTGGAAAAAAAAAAAAAAAAATCCAAAATCAGACAGAGTGTTGAGACCAGAGAGGCTAAGACCGCATTGACTCAGTGCGTTATTCAGCCTCTCTGGTGTCAAGTCTGATTTTGGGAAAAAAAAAAAAAAATCCAAAATCAGACAGAGTGTTGACACCAGAGAGGCTAAGACCGCATTGACTCAGTGCGGTATTCAGCCTCTCTGGTGTCAAGTCTGATTTTGGAAAAAAAAAAAAAAAAAATCCAAAATCAGACAGAGTGTTGAGACCAGAGAGGCTAAGACCGCATTGACTCACTGCGGTATTCAGCCTCTCTGGTGTCAAGTCTGATTTAGGAAAAAAAAAAAAAAAATCCAAAATCAGACAGAGTGTTGACACCAGAGAGGCTAAGACCGCATTGACTCAGTGCGGTATTCAGCCTCTCTGGTGTCAAGTCTGATTTTGGAAAAAAAAAAAAAAAAAATCCAAAATCAGACAGAGTGTTGAGACCAGAGAGGCTAAGACCGCATTGACTCAGTGCAGTATTCAGCCTCTCTGGTGTCAAGTCTGATTTTGGGGAAAAAAAAAAAAAAATCCAAAATCAGACAGAGTGTTGACACCAGAGAGGCTAAGACCGCATTGACTCAGGGCGGTATTCAGCCTCTCTGGTGTCAAGTCTGATTTTGGAAAAAAAAAAAAAAATCCCAAATCAGACAGAGTGTTGAGACCAGAGAGGGTAAGACCGCATTGACTCAGTGCGGTATTCAGCCTCTCTGGTGTCAAGTCTGATTTTGGAAAAAAAAAAAAAAATCCAAAATCAGACAGAGTGTTGACACCAGAGAGGCTAAGACCGCATTGACTCAGTGCGGTATTCAGCCTCTCTGGTGTCAAGTCTGATTTTGGAAAAAAAAAAAAAAAAAATCCAAAATCAGACAGAGTGTTGACACCAGAGAGGCTAAGACCGCATTGACTCAGTGCGGTATTCAGCCTCTCTGGTGTCAAGTCTGATTTTGGAAAAAAAATAAAAAATCCAAAATCAGACAGAGTGTTGACACCAGAGAGGCTAAGACCGCATTGACTCAGTGCGGTATTCAGCCTCTCTGGTGTCAAGTCTGATTTTGAAAAAAAAATCCAAAATCAGACAGAGTTTTGACACCAGAGAGGCTAAGACCGCATTGACTCAGTGCGGTATTCAGCCTCTCTGGTGTCAAGTCTGATTTTGGGAAAAAAAAAAAAAAAATCCAAAATCAGACAGAGTGTTGACACCAGAGAGGCTAAGACCGCATTGACTCAGGGCGGTATTCAGCCTCTCTGGTGTCAAGTCTGATTTTGGAAAAAAAAAAAAAAAATCCAAAATCAGACAGAGTGTTGAGACCAGAGAGGCTAAGACTGCATTGACTCAGTGCGGTATTCAGCCTCTCTGGTGTCAAGTCTGATTTTGGAAAAAAAAAAAAAAAATCCAAAATCAGACAGAGTGTTGAGACCAGAGAGGCTAAGACCGCATTGACTCAGTGCGGTATTCAGCCTCTCTGGTGTCAAGTCTGATTTTGGAAAAAAAAAAAAAAAAAATCCAAAATCAGACAGAGTGTTGAGACCAGAGAGGCTAAGACCGCATTGACTCAGTGCGTTATTCAGCCTCTCTGGTGTCAAGTCTGATTTTGGGAAAAAAAAAAAAAAATCCAAAATCAGACAGAGTGTTGACACCAGAGAGGCTAAGACCGCATTGACTCAGTGCGGTATTCAGCCTCTCTGGTGTCAAGTCTGATTTTGGAAAAAAAAAAAAAAAAAATCCAAAATCAGACAGAGTGTTGAGACCAGAGAGGCTAAGACCGCATTGACTCACTGCGGTATTCAGCCTCTCTGGTGTCAAGTCTGATTTAGGAAAAAAAAAAAAAAAATCCAAAATCAGACAGAGTGTTGACACCAGAGAGGCTAAGACCGCATTGACTCAGTGCGGTATTCAGCCTCTCTGGTGTCAAGTCTGATTTTGGAAAAAAAAAAAAAAAAATCCCAAATCAGACAGAGTGTTGAGACCAGAGAGGCTAAGACCGCATTTACTCAGTGCGGTATTCAGCCTCTCTGGTGTCAAGTCTGATTTTGGAAAAAAAAAAAAAAAATCCAAAATCAGACAGAGTGTTGACACCAGAGAGGCTAAGACCGCATTGACTCAGTGCGGTATTCAGCCTCTCTGGTGTCAAGTCTGATTTTGGAAAAAAAATAAAAAATCCAAAATCAGACAGAGTGTTGACACCAGAGAGGCTAAGACCGCATTGACTCAGGGCGGTATTCAGCCTCTCTGGTGTCAAGTCTGATTTTGGAAAAAAAAAAAAAAATCCAAAATCAGACAGAGTGTTGAGACCAGAGAGGCTAAGACCGCATTGACTCAGTGCGGTATTCAGCCTCTCTGGTGTCAAGTCTGATTTTGGAAAAAAAAAAAAAAAATCCAAAATCAGACAGAGTGTTGAGACCAGAGAGGCTAAGACCGCATTGACTCAGTGCAGTATTCAGCCTCTCTGGTGTCAAGTCTGATTTTGGAAAAAAAATAAAATAATCCAAAATCAGACAGAGTGTTGACACCAGAGAGGCTAAGACCGCATTGACTCAGTGCGGTATTCAGCCTCTCTGGTGTCGTCTGATTTTGGGAAAAAAAAAAAAAAAATCCAAAATCAGACAGAGTGTTGAGACCAGAGAGGCTAAGACCGCATTGACTCAGTGCAGTATTCAGCCTCTCTGGTGTCAAGTCTGATTTTGGGAAAAAAAAAAAAAAAATCCAAAATCAGACAGAGTGTTGACACCAGAGAGGCTAAGACCGCATTGACTCAGGGCGGTATTCAGCCTCTCTGGTGTCAAGTCTGATTTTGGAAAAAAAAAAAAAAATCCCAAATCAGACAGAGTGTTGAGACCAGAGAGGGTAAGACCGCATTGACTCAGTTGCGGTATTCAGCCTCTCTGGTGTCAAGTCTGATTTTGGAAAAAAAAAAAAAAATCCAAAATCAGACAGAGTGTTGACACCAGAGAGGCTAAGACCGCATTGACTCAGTGCGGTATTCAGCCTCTCTGGTGTCAAGTCTGATTTTGGAAAAAAAAAAAAAAAAAATCCAAAATCAGACAGAGTGTTGACACCAGAGAGGCTAAGACCGCATTGACTCAGTGCGGTATTCAGCCTCTCTGGTGTCAAGTCTGATTTTGGAAAAAAAATAAAAAATCCAAAATCAGACAGAGTGTTGACACCAGAGAGGCTAAGACCGCATTGACTCAGTGCGGTATTCAGCCTCTCTGGTGTCAAGTCTGATTTTGAAAAAAAAATCCAAAATCAGACAGAGTGTTGACACCAGAGAGGCTAAGACCGCATTGACTCAGTGCGGTATTCAGCCTCTCTGGTGTCAAGTCTGATTTTGGGGAAAAAAAAAAAAAAATCCAAAATCAGACAGAGTGTTGACACCAGAGAGGCTAAGACCGCATTGACTCAGGGCGGTATTCAGCCTCTCTGGTGTCAAGTCTGATTTTGGAAAAACAAAAAACAAATCCAAAATCAGACAGAGTGTTGAGACCAGAGAGGCTAAGACCGCATTGACTCAGGGCGGTATTCAGCCTCTCTGGTGTCAAGTCTGATTTTGGGAAAAAAAAAAAAAACATCCAAAATCAGACAGAGTGTTGACACCAGAGAGGCTAAGACCGCATTGACTCAGGGCGGTATTCAGCCTCTCTGGTGTCAAGTCTGATTTTGGAAAAAAAAAAAAAAATCCCAAATCAGACAGAGTGTTGAGACCAGAGAGGGTAAGACCGCATTGACTCAGTGCGGTATTCAGCCTCTCTGGTGTCAAGTCTGATTTTGGAAAAAAAAAAAAAAATCCAAAATCAGACAGAGTGTTGACACCAGAGAGGCTAAGACCGCATTGACTCAGTGCGGTATTCAGCCTCTCTGGTGTCAAGTCTGATTTTGGAAAAAAAAAAAAAAAAAATCCAAAATCAGACAGAGTGTTGACACCAGAGAGGCTAAGACCGCATTGACTCAGTGCGGTATTCAGCCTCTCTGGTGTCAAGTCTGATTTTGGAAAAAAAAAAAAAAATCCAAAATCAGACAGAGTGTTGACACCAGAGAGGCTAAGACCGCATTGACTCAGTGCGGTATTCAGCCTCTCTGGTGTCAAGTCTGATTTTGAAAAAAAAATCCAAAATCAGACAGAGTGTTGACACCAGAGAGGCTAAGACCGCATTGACTCAGTGCGGTATTCAGCCTCTCTGGTGTCAAGTCTGATTTTGGGAAAAAAAAAAAAAAATCCAAAATCAGACAGAGTGTTGAGACCAGAGAGGCTAAGACTGCATTGACTCAGTGCGGTATTCAGCCTCTCTGGTGTCAAGTCTGATTTTGGAAAAAAAAAAAAAAAATCCAAAATCAGACAGAGTGTTGAGACCAGAGAGGCTAAGACCGCATTGACTCAGTGCAGTATTCAGCCTCTCTGGTGTCAAGTCTGATTTTGGAAAAAAAATAAAATAATCCAAAATCAGACAGAGTGTTGACACCAGAGAGGCTAAGACCGCATTGACTCAGTGCGGTATTCAGCCTCTCTGGTGTCGTCTGATTTTGGGAAAAAAAAAAAAAAAATCCAAAATCAGACAGAGTGTTGAGACCAGAGAGGCTAAGACCGCATTGACTCAGTGCAGTATTCAGCCTCTCTGGTGTCAAGTCTGATTTTGGGAAAAAAAAAAAAAAAATCCAAAATCAGACAGAGTGTTGACACCAGAGAGGCTAAGACCGCATTGACTCAGGGCGGTATTCAGCCTCTCTGGTGTCAAGTCTGATTTTGGAAAAAAAAAAAAAAATCCAAAATCAGACAGAGTGTTGACACCAGAGAGGCTAAGACCGCATTGACTCAGGGCGGTATTCAGCCTCTCTGGTGTCAAGTCTGATTTTGGAAAAAAAAAAAAAAATCCCAAATCAGACAGAGTGTTGAGACCAGAGAGGGTAAGACCGCATTGACTCAGTGCGGTATTCAGCCTCTCTGGTGTCAAGTCTGATTTTGGAAAAAAAAAAAAAAATCCAAAATCAGACAGAGTGTTGACACCAGAGAGGCTAAGACCGCATTGACTCAGTGCAGTATTCAGCCTCTCTGGTGTCAAGTCTGATTTTGGAAAAAAAAAAAAAAAATCCAAAATCAGACAGAGTGTTGACACCAGAGAGGCTAAGACCGCATTGACTCAGTGCGGTATTCAGCCTCTCTGGTGTCGTCTGATTTTGGGAAAAAAAAAAAAAAAATCCAAAATCAGACAGAGTGTTGAGACCAGAGAGGCTAAGACCGCATTGACTCAGTGCAGTATTCAGCCTCTCTGGTGTCAAGTCTGATTTTGGGAAAAAAAAAAAAAAAATCCAAAATCAGACAGAGTGTTGACACCAGAGAGGCTAAGACCGCATTGACTCAGGGCGGTATTCAGCCTCTCTGGTGTCAAGTCTGATTTTGGAAAAAAAAAAAAAATCCAAAATCAGACAGAGTGTTGACACCAGAGAGGCTAAGACCGCATTGACTCAGGGCGGTATTCAGCCTCTCTGGTGTCAAGTCTGATTTTGGAAAAAAAAAAAAAAATCCCAAATCAGACAGAGTGTTGAGACCAGAGAGGGTAAGACCGCATTGACTCAGTGCGGTATTCAGCCTCTCTGGTGTCAAGTCTGATTTTGGAAAAAAAAAAAAAATCCAAAATCAGACAGAGTGTTGACACCAGAGAGGCTAAGACCGCATTGACTCAGTGCAGTATTCAGCCTCTCTGGTGTCAAGTCTGATTTTGGAAAAAAAAAAAAAAAAAATCCAAAATCAGACAGAGTGTTGACACCAGAGAGGCTAAGACCGCATTGACTCAGTGCGGTATTCAGCCTCTCTGGTGTCAAGTCTGATTTTGGAAAAAAAAAAAAAAATCCAAAATCAGACAGAGTGTTGACACCAGAGAGGCTAAGACCGCATTGACTCAGTGCGGTATTCAGCCTCTCTCTTGTCAAGTCTGATTTTGAAAAAAAAATCCAAAATCAGACAGAGTGTTGACACCAGAGAGGCTAAGACCGCATTGACTCAGTGCGGTATTCAGCCTCTCTGGTGTCAAGTCTGATTTTGGGAAAAAAAAAAAAAAAATCCAAAATCAGACAGAGTGTTGACACCAGAGAGGCTAAGACCGCATTGACTCAGGGCGGTATTCAGCCTCTCTGGTGTCAAGTCTGATTTTGGAAAAAAAAAAAAAAAATCCAAAATCAGACAGAGTGTTGAGACCAGAGAGGCTAAGACTGCATTGACTCAGTGCGGTATTCAGCCTCTCTGGTGTCAAGTCTGATTTTGGAAAAAAAAAAAAAAATCCAAAATCAGACAGAGTGTTGAGACCAGAGAGGCTAAGACCGCATTGACTCAGTGCGGTATTCAGCCTCTCTGGTGTCAAGTCTGATTTTGGAAAAAAAAAAAAAAAAATCCAAAATCAGACAGAGTGTTGAGACCAGAGAGGCTAAGACCGCATTGACTCAGTGCGTTATTCAGCCTCTCTGGTGTCAAGTCTGATTTTGGGAAAAAAAAAAAAAAATCCAAAATCAGACAGAGTGTTGACACCAGAGAGGCTAAGACCGCATTGACTCAGTGCGGTATTCAGCCTCTCTGGTGTCAAGTCTGATTTTGGAAAAAAAAAAAAAAAAAATCCAAAATCAGACAGAGTGTTGAGACCAGAGAGGCTAAGACCGCATTGACTCACTGCGGTATTCAGCCTCTCTGGTGTCAAGTCTGATTTAGGAAAAAAAAAAAAAAAATCCAAAATCAGACAGAGTGTTGACACCAGAGAGGCTAAGACCGCATTGACTCAGTGCGGTATTCAGCCTCTCTGGTGTCAAGTCTGATTTTGGAAAAAAAAAAAAAAAATCCCAAATCAGACAGAGTGTTGAGACCAGAGAGGCTAAGACCGCATTTACTCAGTGCGGTATTCAGCCTCTCTGGTGTCAAGTCTGATTTTGGAAAAAAAAAAAAAAAATCCAAAATCAGACAGAGTGTTGACACCAGAGAGGCTAAGACCGCATTGACTCAGTGCGGTATTCAGCCTCTCTGGTGTCAAGTCTGATTTTGGAAAAAAAATTAAAAATCCAAAATCAGACAGAGTGTTGACACCAGAGAGGCTAAGACCGCATTGACTCAGGGCGGTATTCAGCCTCTCTGGTGTCAAGTCTGATTTTGGAAAAAAAAAAAAAAAATCCAAAATCAGACAGAGTGTTGAGACCAGAGAGGCTAAGACCGCATTGACTCAGTGCGGTATTCAGCCTCTCTGGTGTCAAGTCTGATTTTGGAAAAAAAAAAAAAAATCCAAAATCAGACAGAGTGTTGAGACCAGAGAGGCTAAGACCGCATTGACTCAGTGCAGTATTCAGCCTCTCTGGTGTCAAGTCTGATTTTGGAAAAAAAAAAAAAAATCCCAAATCAGACAGAGTGTTGAGACCAGAGAGGGTAAGACCGCATTGACTCAGTGCGGTATTCAGCCTCTCTGGTGTCAAGTCTGATTTTGGAAAAAAAAAAAAAAAATCCAAAATCAGACAGAGTGTTGACACCAGAGAGGCTAAGACCGCATTGACTCAGGGCGGTATTCAGCCTCTCTGGTGTCAAGTCTGATTTTGGAAAAAAAAAAAAAAATCCCAAATCAGACAGAGTGTTGAGACCAGAGAGGGTAAGACCGCATTGACTCAGTGCGGTATTCAGCCTCTCTGGTGTCAAGTCTGATTTTGGAAAAAAAAAAAAAAAATCCAAAATCAGACAGAGTGTTGAGACCAGAGAGGCTAAGACCGCATTGACTCAGTGCGGTATTCAGCCTCTCTGGTGTCGTCTGATTTTGGGAAAAAAAAAAAAAAAATCCAAAATCAGACAGAGTGTTGAGACCAGAGAGGCTAAGACCGCATTGACTCAGTGCAGTATTCAGCCTCTCTGGTGTCAAGTCTGATTTTGGGAAAAAAAAAAAAAAAATCCAAAATCAGACAGAGTGTTGACACCAGAGAGGCTAAGACCGCATTGACTCAGGGCGGTATTCAGCCTCTCTGGTGTCAAGTCTGATTTTGGAAAAAAAAAAAAAAATCCCAAATCAGACAGAGTGTTGAGACCAGAGAGGGTAAGACCGCATTGACTCAGTGCGGTATTCAGCCTCTCTGGTGTCAAGTCTGATTTTGGAAAAAAAAAAAAAAATCCAAAATCAGACAGAGTGTTGACACCAGAGAGGCTAAGACCGCATTGACTCAGTGCGGTATTCAGCCTCTCTGGTGTCAAGTCTGATTTTGGAAAAAAAAAAAAAAAAAATCCAAAATCAGACAGAGTGTTGACACCAGAGAGGCTAAGACCGCATTGACTCAGTGCGGTATTCAGCCTCTCTGGTGTCAAGTCTGATTTTGGAAAAAAAAAAAAAAAAAATCCAAAATCAGACAGAGTGTTGACACCAGAGAGGCTAAGACCGCATTGACTCAGTGCGGTATTCAGCCTCTCTGGTGTCAAGTCTGATTTTGGAAAAAAAATAAAAAATCCAAAATCAGACAGAGTGTTGACACCAGAGAGGCTAAGACCGCATTGACTCAGTGCGGTATTCAGCCTCTCTGGTGTCAAGTCTGATTTTGGAAAAAAAAAAAAAAAAAATCCAAAATCAGACAGAGTGTTGACACCAGAGAGGCTAAGACCGCATTGACTCAGTGCGGTATTCAGCCTCTCTGGTGTCAAGTCTGATTTTGGAAAAAAAAAAAAAAAAAATCCAAAATCAGACAGAGTGTTGACACCAGAGAGGCTAAGACCGCATTGACTCAGTGCGGTATTCAGCCTCTCTGGTGTCAAGTCTGATTTTGGAAAAAAAAAAAAAAATCCAAAATCAGACAGAGTGTTGACACCAGAGAGGCTAAGACCGCATTGACTCAGTGCGGTATTCAGCCTCTCTGGTGTCAAGTCTGATTTTGGAAAAAAAAAAAAAAAAAATCCAAAATCAGACAGAGTGTTGAGACCAGAGAGGCTAAGACCGCATTGACTCAGTGCAGTATTCAGCCTCTCTGGTGTCAAGTCTGATTTTGGAAAAAAAATAAAATAATCCAAAATCAGACAGAGTGTTGACACCAGAGAGGCTAAGACCGCATTGACTCAGTGCGGTATTCAGCCTCTCTGGTGTCGTCTGATTTTGGGGAAAAAAAAAAAAAAATCCAAAATCAGACAGAGTGTTGAGACCAGAGAGGCTAAGACCGCATTGACTCAGTGCAGTATTCAGCCTCTCTGGTGTCAAGTCTGATTTTGGGAAAAAAAAAAAAAAAATCCAAAATCAGACATAGTGTTGACACCAGAGAGGCTAAGACCGCATTGACTCAGGGCGGTATTCAGCCTCTCTGGTGTCAAGTCTGATTTTGGAAAAAAAAAAAAAAATCCCAAATCAGCAGAGTGTTGAGACCAGAGAGGGTAAGACCGCATTGACTCAGTGCGGTATTCAGCCTCTCTGGTGTCAAGTCTGATTTTGGAAAAAAAAAAAAAAATCCAAAATCAGACAGAGTGTTGACACCAGAGAGGCTAAGACCGCATTGACTCAGTGCGGTATTCAGCCTCTCTGGTGTCAAGTCTGATTTTGGAAAAAAAAAAAAAAATCCAAAATCAGACAGAGTGTTGAGACCAGAGAGGCTAAGACTGCATTGACTCAGTGCGGTATTCAGCCTCTCTGGTGTCAAGTCTGATTTTGGAAAAAAAAAAAAAAAATCCAAAATCAGACAGAGTGTTGAGACCAGAGAGGCTAAGACCGCATTGACTCAGTGCAGTATTCAGCCTCTCTGGTGTCAAGTCTGATTTTGGAAAAAAAATAAAATAATCCAAAATCAGACAGAGTGTTGACACCAGAGAGGCTAAGACCGCATTGACTCAGTGCGGTATTCAGCCTCTCTGGTGTCAAGTCTGACTTTGAAAAAAAAAAAAAAAATCCAAAATCAGACAGAGTGTTGACACCAGAGAGGCTAAGACCGCATTGACTCAGTGCGGTATTCAGCCTCTCTGGTGTCAAGTCTGACTTTGAAAAAAAAAAAAAAAATCCAAAATCAGACAGAGTGTTGACACCAGAGAGGCTAAGACCGCATTGACTCAGTGCGGTATTCAGCCTCTCTGGTGTCAAGTCTGACTTTGAAAAAAAAAAAAAAAATCCAAAATCAGACAGAGTGTTGAGACCAGAGAGGCTAAGACCGCATTGACTCAGTGCGGTATTCAGCCTCTCTGGTGTCAAGTCTGACTTTGAAAAAAAAAAAAAAAATCCAAAATCAGACAGAGTGTTGACACCAGAGAGGCTAAGACCGCATTGACTCAGTGCAGTATTCAGCCTCTCTGGTGTCAAGTCTGACTTCGAAAAAAAAAAAAAAAATCCAAAATCAGACAGAGTGTTGACACCAGAGAGGCTAAGACCGCATTGACTCAGTGCGGTATTCAGCCTCTCTGGTGTCAAGTCTGACTTTGAAAAAAAAAAATCCAAAATCCAAAATCAGACAGAGTGTTGAGACCAGAGAGGCTAAGACCGCATTGACTCAGTGCGGTATTCAGCCTCTCTGGTGTCAAGTCTGACTTTGAAAAAAAAAAAAAAAATCCAAAATCAGACAGAGTGTTGACACCAGAGAGGCTAAGACCGCATTGACTCAGTGCGGTATTCAGCCTCTCTGGTGTCAAGTCTGACTTTGAAAAAAAAAAAAAAAATCCAAAATCAGACAGAGTGTTGACACCAGAGAGGCTAAGACCGCATTGACTCAGTGCGGTATTCAGCCTCTCTGGTGTCAAGTCTGACTTTGAAAAAAAAAAAAAAAATCCAAAATCAGACAGAGTGTTGACACCAGAGAGGTTAAGACCGCATTGACTCAGTGCGGTATTCAGCCTCTCTGGTGTCAAGTCTGACTTTGAAAAAAAAAAAAAAAATCCAAAATCAGACAGAGTGTTGACACCAGAGAGGCTAAGACCGCATTGACTCAGTGCGGTATTCAGCCTCTCTGGTGTCAAGTCTGACTTTGAAAAAAAAAAAAAAAATCCAAAATCAGACAGAGTGTTGAGACCAGAGAGGCTAAGACCGCATTGACTCAGTGCGGTATTCAGCCTCTCTGGTGTCAAGTCTGACTTTGGAAAAAAAAAAAAAAATCCAAAATCAGACAGAGTGTTGAGACCAGAGAGGCTAAGACTGCATTGACTCAGTGCGGTATTCAGCCTCTCTGGTTTCAAGTCTGATTTTGGAAAAAAAAAAAAAAAAAATCCAAAATCAGACAGAGTGTTGACACCAGAGAGGCTAAGACCGCATTGACTCAGTGCGGTATTCAGCCTCTCTGGTGTCAAGTCTGACTTTGAAAAAAAAAAAAAAAATCCAAAATCAGACAGAGTGTTGAGACCAGAGAGGCTAAGACCGCATTGACTCAGTGCGGTATTCAGCCTCTCTGGTGTCAAGTCTGACTTTGAAAAAAAAAAAAAAAATCCAAAATCAGACAGAGTGTTGAGACCAGAGAGGCTAAGACCGCATTGACTCAGTGCGGTATTCAGCCTCTCTGGTGTCAAGTCTGACTTTGAAAAAAAAAAAAAAAATCCAAAATCAGACAGAGTGTTGACACCAGAGAGGCTAAGACCGCATTGACTCAGTGCGGTATTCAGCCTCTCTGGTGTCAAGTCTGACTTTGAAAAAAAATAAAAAAATCCAAAATCAGACAGAGTGTTGAGACCAGAGAGGCTAAGACCGCATTGACTCAGTGCGGTATTCAGCCTCTCTGGTGTCAAGTCTGACTTTGAAAAAAAAAAAAAAAATCCAAAATCAGACAGAGTGTTGAGACCAGAGAGGCTAAGACCGCATTGACTCAGTGCGGTATTCAGCCTCTCTGGTGTCAAGTCTGACTTTGAAAAAAAAAAAAAAAATCCAAAATCAGACAGAGTGTTGAGACCAGAGAGGCTAAGACCGCATTGACTCAGTGCGGTATTCAGCCTCTCTGGTGTCAAGTCTGACTTTGAAAAAAAAAATAAAAAATCCAAAATCAGACAGAGTGTTGACACCAGAGAGGCTAAGACCGCATTGACTCAGTGCGGTATTCAGCCTCTCTGGTGTCAAGTCTGACTTTGAAAAAAAAAAAAAAAATCCAAAATCAGACAGAGTGTTGAGACCAGAGAGGCTAAGACCGCATTGACTCAGTGCGGTATTCAGCCTCTCTGGTGTCAAGTCTGACTTTGAAAAAAAAAAAAAAAATCCAAAATCAGACAGAGTGTTGACACCAGAGAGGCTAAGACCGCATTGACTCAGTGCGGTATTCAGCCTCTCTGGTGTCAAGTCTGACTTTGAAAAAAAAAAAAAAAATCCAAAATCAGACAGAGTGTTGAGACCAGAGAGGCTAAGACCGCATTGACTCAGTGCGGTATTCAGCCTCTCTGGTGTCAAGTCTGACTTTGAAAAAAAAAAAAAAAAATCCAAAATCAGACAGAGTGTTGAGACCAGAGAGGCTAAGACCGCATTGACTCAGTGCGGTATTCAGCCTCTCTGGTGTCAAGTCTGACTTTGAAAAAAAAAAAAAAAATCCAAAATCAGACAGAGTGTTGACACCAGAGAGGCTAAGACCGCATTGACTCAGTGCGGTATTCAGCCTCTCTGGTGTCAAGTCTGACTTTGAAAAAAAAAAAAAAAAATCCAAAATCAGACAGAGTGTTGACACCAGAGAGGCTAAGACCGCATTGACTCAGTGCGGTATTCAGCCTCTCTGGTGTCAAGTCTGACTTTGAAAAAAAAAAAAAAAATCCAAAATCAGACAGAGTGTTGAGACCAGAGAGGCTAAGACCGCATTGACTCAGTGCGGTATTCAGCCTCTCTGGTGTCAAGTCTGACTTTGAAAAAAAAAAAAAAAATCCAAAATCAGACAGAGTGTTGACACCAGAGAGGCTAAGACCGCATTGACTCAGTGCGGTATTCAGCCTCTCTGGTGTCAAGTCTGACTTTGAAAAAAAAAAAAAAATCCAAAATCAGACAGAGTGTTGAGACCAGAGAGGCTAAGACCGCATTGACTCAGTGCGGTATTCAGCCTCTCTGGTGTCAAGTCTGACTTTGAAAAAAAAAAAAAAAAATCCAAAATCAGACAGAGTGTTGAGACCAGAGAGGCTAAGACCGCATTGACTCAGTGCGGTATTCAGCCTCTCTGGTGTCAAGTCTGACTTTGGAAAAAAAAAAAAAATCCAAAATCAGACAGAGTGTTGAGACCAGAGAGGCTAAGACCGCATTGACTCAGTGCGGTATTCAGCCTCTCTGGTGTCAAGTCTGACTTTGAAAAAAAAAAAAAAAATCCAAAATCAGACAGAGTGTTGAGACCAGAGAGGCTAAGACCGCATTGACTCAGTGCGGTATTCAGCCTCTCTGGTGTCAAGTCTGACTTTGAAAAAAAAAAAAAAATCCAAAATCAGACAGAGTGTTGAGACCAGAGAGGCTAAGACCGCATTGACTCAGTGCGGTATTCAGCCTCTCTGGTGTCAAGTCTGACTTTGAAAAAAAAAAAAAAAATCCAAAATCAGACAGAGTGTTGACACCAGAGAGGCTAAGACCGCATTGACTCAGTGCGGTATTCAGCCTCTCTGGTGTCAAGTCTGACTTTGAAAAAAAAAAAAAAAATCCAAAATCAGACAGAGTGTTGAGACCAGAGAGGCTAAGACCGCATTGACTCAGTGCGGTATTCAGCCTCTCTGGTGTCAAGTCTGACTTTGAAAAAAAAAAAAAAAAATCCAAAATCAGACAGAGTGTTGACACCAGAGAGGCTAAGACCGCATTGACTCAGTGCGGTATTCAGCCTCTCTGGTGTCAAGTCTGACTTTGAAAAAAAAAAAAAAAAATCCAAAATCAGACAGAGTGTTGAGACCAGAGAGGCTAAGACCGCATTGACTCAGTGCGGTATTCAGCCTCTCTGGTGTTGTCAAGTCTGACTTTGAAAAAAAAAAAAAAAATCCAAAATCAGACAGAGTGTTGAGACCAGAGAGGCTAAGACCGCATTGACTCAGTGCGGTATTCAGCCTCTCTGGTGTCAAGTCTGACTTTGAAAAAAAAAAAAAAAATCCAAAATCAGACAGAGTGTTGACACCAGAGAGGCTAAGACCGCATTGACTCAGTGCGGTATTCAGCCTCTCTGGTGTCAAGTCTGACTTTGAAAAAAAAAAAAAAAAATCCAAAATCAGACAGAGTGTTGACACCAGAGAGGCTAAGACCGCATTGACTCAGTGCGGTATTCAGCCTCTCTGGTGTCAAGTCTGACTTTGAAAAAAAAAAAAAAAATCCAAAATCAGACAGAGTGTTGAGACCAGAGAGGCTAAGACCGCATTGACTCAGTGCGGTATTCAGCCTCTCTGGTGTCAAGTCTGACTTTGAAAAAAAAAAAAAAAATCCAAAATCAGACAGAGTGTTGACACCAGAGAGGCTAAGACCGCATTGACTCAGTGCGGTATTCAGCCTCTCTGGTGTCAAGTCTGACTTTGAAAAAAAAAAAAAAAATCCAAAATCAGACAGAGTGTTGAGACCAGAGAGGCTAAGACCGCATTGACTCAGTGCGGTATTCAGCCTCTCTGGTGTCAAGTCTGACTTTGAAAAAAAAAAAAAAAATCCAAAATCAGACAGAGTGTTGAGACCAGAGAGGCTAAGACCGCATTGACTCAGTGCGGTATTCAGCCTCTCTGGTGTCAAGTCTGACTTTGAAAAAAAAAAAAAAATCCAAAATCAGACAGAGTGTTGAGACCAGAGAGGCTAAGACCGCATTGACTCAGTGCGGTATTCAGCCTCTCTGGTGTCAAGTCTGACTTTGAAAAAAAAAAAAAAATCCAAAATCAGACAGAGTGTTGACACCAGAGAGGCTAAGACCGCATTGACTCAGTGCGGTATTCAGCCTCTCTGGTGTCAAGTCTGACTTTGAAAAAAAAAAAAAAAATCCAAAATCAGACAGAGTGTTGACACCAGAGAGGCTAAGACCGCATTGACTCAGTGCGGTATTCAGCCTCTCTGGTGTCAAGTCTGACTTTGAAAAAAAAAAAAAAAATCCAAAATCAGACAGAGTGTTGAGACCAGAGAGGCTAAGACCGCATTGACTCAGTGCGGTATTCAGCCTCTCTGGTGTCAAGTCTGACTTTGAAAAAAAAAAAAAAAATCCAAAATCAGACAGAGTGTTGAGACCAGAGAGGCTAAGACCGCATTGACTCAGTGCGGTATTCAGCCTCTCTGGTGTCAAGTCTGACTTTGAAAAAAAAAAAAAAAATCCAAAATCAGACAGAGTGTTGACACCAGAGAGGCTAAGACCGCATTGACTCAGTGCGGTATTCAGCCTCTCTGGTGTCAAGTCTGACTTTGAAAAAAAAAAAAAAAATCCAAAATCAGACAGAGTGTTGACACCAGAGAGGCTAAGACCGCATTGACTCAGTGCGGTATTCAGCCTCTCTGGTGTCAAGTCTGACTTTGAAAAAAAAAAAAAAAATCCAAAATCAGACAGAGTGTTGACACCAGAGAGGCTAAGACCGCATTGACTCAGTGCGGTATTCAGCCTCTCTGGTGTCAAGTCTGACTTTGAAAAAAAAAAAAAAAATCCAAAATCAGACAGAGTGTTGACACCAGAGAGGCTAAGACCGCATTGACTCAGTGCGGTATTCAGCCTCTCTGGTGTCAAGTCTGACTTTGAAAAAAAAAAAAAAAATCCAAAATCAGACAGAGTGTTGAGACCAGAGAGGCTAAGACCGCATTGACTCAGTGCGGTATTCAGCCTCTCTGGTGTCAAGTCTGACTTTGAAAAAAAAAAAAAAAATCCAAAATCAGACAGAGTGTTGAGACCAGAGAGGCTAAGACCGCATTGACTCAGTGCGGTATTCAGCCTCTCTGGTGTCAAGTCTGACTTTGAAAAAAAAAAAAAAAATCCAAAATCAGACAGAGTGTTGAGACCAGAGAGGCTAAGACCGCATTGACTCAGTGCGGTATTCAGCCTCTCTGGTGTCAAGTCTGACTTTGAAAAAAAAAAAAAAAATCCAAAATCAGACAGAGTGTTGACACCAGAGAGGCTAAGACCGCATTGACTCAGTGCGGTATTCAGCCTCTCTGGTGTCAAGTCTGACTTTGAAAAAAAAAAAAAAAATCCAAAATCAGACAGAGTGTTGACACCAGAGAGGCTAAGACCGCATTGACTCAGTGCGGTATTCAGCCTCTCTGGTGTCAAGTCTGACTTTGAAAAAAAAAAAAAAAATCCAAAATCAGACAGAGTGTTGACACCAGAGAGGCTAAGACCGCATTGACTCAGTGCGGTATTCAGCCTCTCTGGTGTCAAGTCTGACTTTGAAAAAAAAAAAAAAAATCCAAAATCAGACAGAGTGTTGACACCAGAGAGGCTAAGACCGCATTGACTCAGTGCGGTATTCAGCCTCTCTGGTGTCAAGTCTGACTTTGAAAAAAAAAAAAAAAATCCAAAATCAGACAGAGTGTTGACACCAGAGAGGCTAAGACCGCATTGACTCAGTGCGGTATTCAGCCTCTCTGGTGTCAAGTCTGACTTTGAAAAAAAAAAAAAAAATCCCAAATCAGACAGAGTGTTGAGACCAGAGAGGGTAAGACCGCATTGACTCAGTGCGGTATTCAGCCTCTCTGGTGTCAAGTCTGATTTTGGAAAAAAAAAAAAAAAATCCAAAATCAGACAGAGTGTTGACACCAGAGAGGCTAAGACCGCATTGACTCAGGGCGGTATTCAGCCTCTCTGGTGTCAAGTCTGATTTTGGAAAAAAAAAAAAAAATCCCAAATCAGACAGAGTGTTGAGACCAGAGAGGGTAAGACCGCATTGACTCAGTGCGGTATTCAGCCTCTCTGGTGTCAAGTCTGATTTTGGAAAAAAAAAAAAAAAATCCAAAATCAGACAGAGTGTTGAGACCAGAGAGGCTAAGACCGCATTGACTCAGTGCGGTATTCAGCCTCTCTGGTGTCGTCTGATTTTGGGAAAAAAAAAAAAAAAATCCAAAATCAGACAGAGTGTTGAGACCAGAGAGGCTAAGACCGCATTGACTCAGTGCAGTATTCAGCCTCTCTGGTGTCAAGTCTGATTTTGGGAAAAAAAAAAAAAAAATCCAAAATCAGACAGAGTGTTGACACCAGAGAGGCTAAGACCGCATTGACTCAGGGCGGTATTCAGCCTCTCTGGTGTCAAGTCTGATTTTGGAAAAAAAAAAAAAAATCCCAAATCAGACAGAGTGTTGAGACCAGAGAGGGTAAGACCGCATTGACTCAGTGCGGTATTCAGCCTCTCTGGTGTCAAGTCTGATTTTGGAAAAAAAAAAAAAAATCCAAAATCAGACAGAGTGTTGACACCAGAGAGGCTAAGACCGCATTGACTCAGTGCGGTATTCAGCCTCTCTGGTGTCAAGTCTGATTTTGGAAAAAAAAAAAAAAAAAATCCAAAATCAGACAGAGTGTTGACACCAGAGAGGCTAAGACCGCATTGACTCAGTGCGGTATTCAGCCTCTCTGGTGTCAAGTCTGATTTTGGAAAAAAAAAAAAAAAAATCCAAAATCAGACAGAGTGTTGACACCAGAGAGGCTAAGACCGCATTGACTCAGTGCGGTATTCAGCCTCTCTGGTGTCAAGTCTGATTTTGGAAAAAAAATAAAAAATCCAAAATCAGACAGAGTGTTGACACCAGAGAGGCTAAGACCGCATTGACTCAGTGCGGTATTCAGCCTCTCTGGTGTCAAGTCTGATTTTGGAAAAAAAAAAAAAAAAAATCCAAAATCAGACAGAGTGTTGACACCAGAGAGGCTAAGACCGCATTGACTCAGTGCGGTATTCAGCCTCTCTGGTGTCAAGTCTGATTTTGGAAAAAAAAAAAAAAAAAATCCAAAATCAGACAGAGTGTTGACACCAGAGAGGCTAAGACCGCATTGACTCAGTGCGGTATTCAGCCTCTCTGGTGTCAAGTCTGATTTTGGAAAAAAAAAAAAAAATCCAAAATCAGACAGAGTGTTGACACCAGAGAGGCTAAGACCGCATTGACTCAGTGCGGTATTCAGCCTCTCTGGTGTCAAGTCTGATTTTGGAAAAAAAAAAAAAAAAAATCCAAAATCAGACAGAGTGTTGAGACCAGAGAGGCTAAGACCGCATTGACTCAGTGCAGTATTCAGCCTCTCTGGTGTCAAGTCTGATTTTGGAAAAAAAATAAAATAATCCAAAATCAGACAGAGTGTTGACACCAGAGAGGCTAAGACCGCATTGACTCAGTGCGGTATTCAGCCTCTCTGGTGTCGTCTGATTTTGGGGAAAAAAAAAAAAAAATCCAAAATCAGACAGAGTGTTGAGACCAGAGAGGCTAAGACCGCATTGACTCAGTGCAGTATTCAGCCTCTCTGGTGTCAAGTCTGATTTTGGGAAAAAAAAAAAAAAAATCCAAAATCAGACATAGTGTTGACACCAGAGAGGCTAAGACCGCATTGACTCAGGGCGGTATTCAGCCTCTCTGGTGTCAAGTCTGATTTTGGAAAAAAAAAAAAAAATCCCAAATCAGCAGAGTGTTGAGACCAGAGAGGGTAAGACCGCATTGACTCAGTGCGGTATTCAGCCTCTCTGGTGTCAAGTCTGATTTTGGAAAAAAAAAAAAAAATCCAAAATCAGACAGAGTGTTGACACCAGAGAGGCTAAGACCGCATTGACTCAGTGCGGTATTCAGCCTCTCTGGTGTCAAGTCTGATTTTGGAAAAAAAAAAAAAAATCCAAAATCAGACAGAGTGTTGAGACCAGAGAGGCTAAGACTGCATTGACTCAGTGCGGTATTCAGCCTCTCTGGTGTCAAGTCTGATTTTGGAAAAAAAAAAAAAAAATCCAAAATCAGACAGAGTGTTGAGACCAGAGAGGCTAAGACCGCATTGACTCAGTGCAGTATTCAGCCTCTCTGGTGTCAAGTCTGATTTTGGAAAAAAAATAAAATAATCCAAAATCAGACAGAGTGTTGACACCAGAGAGGCTAAGACCGCATTGACTCAGTGCGGTATTCAGCCTCTCTGGTGTCAAGTCTGACTTTGAAAAAAAAAAAAAAAATCCAAAATCAGACAGAGTGTTGACACCAGAGAGGCTAAGACCGCATTGACTCAGTGCGGTATTCAGCCTCTCTGGTGTCAAGTCTGACTTTGAAAAAAAAAAAAAAAATCCAAAATCAGACAGAGTGTTGACACCAGAGAGGCTAAGACCGCATTGACTCAGTGCGGTATTCAGCCTCTCTGGTGTCAAGTCTGACTTTGAAAAAAAAAAAAAAAATCCAAAATCAGACAGAGTGTTGAGACCAGAGAGGCTAAGACCGCATTGACTCAGTGCGGTATTCAGCCTCTCTGGTGTCAAGTCTGACTTTGAAAAAAAAAAAAAAAATCCAAAATCAGACAGAGTGTTGACACCAGAGAGGCTAAGACCGCATTGACTCAGTGCGGTATTCAGCCTCTCTGGTGTCAAGTCTGACTTCGAAAAAAAAAAAAAAAATCCAAAATCAGACAGAGTGTTGACACCAGAGAGGCTAAGACCGCATTGACTCAGTGCGGTATTCAGCCTCTCTGGTGTCAAGTCTGACTTTGAAAAAAAAAAATCCAAAATCCAAAATCAGACAGAGTGTTGAGACCAGAGAGGCTAAGACCGCATTGACTCAGTGCGGTATTCAGCCTCTCTGGTGTCAAGTCTGACTTTGAAAAAAAAAAAAAAAATCCAAAATCAGACAGAGTGTTGACACCAGAGAGGCTAAGACCGCATTGACTCAGTGCGGTATTCAGCCTCTCTGGTGTCAAGTCTGACTTTGAAAAAAAAAAAAAAAATCCAAAATCAGACAGAGTGTTGACACCAGAGAGGCTAAGACCGCATTGACTCAGTGCGGTATTCAGCCTCTCTGGTGTCAAGTCTGACTTTGAAAAAAAAAAAAAAAATCCAAAATCAGACAGAGTGTTGACACCAGAGAGGCTAAGACCGCATTGACTCAGTGCGGTATTCAGCCTCTCTGGTGTCAAGTCTGACTTTGAAAAAAAAAAAAAAAATCCAAAATCAGACAGAGTGTTGACACCAGAGAGGCTAAGACCGCATTGACTCAGTGCGGTATTCAGCCTCTCTGGTGTCAAGTCTGACTTTGAAAAAAAAAAAAAAATCCAAAATCAGACAGAGTGTTGAGACCAGAGAGGCTAAGACCGCATTGACTCAGTGCGGTATTCAGCCTCTCTGGTGTCAAGTCTGACTTTGGAAAAAAAAAAAAAATCCAAAATCAGACAGAGTGTTGAGACCAGAGAGGCTAAGACTGCATTGACTCAGTGCGGTATTCAGCCTCTCTGGTTTCAAGTCTGATTTTGGAAAAAAAAAAAAAAAAATCCAAAATCAGACAGAGTGTTGACACCAGAGAGGCTAAGACCGCATTGACTCAGTGCGGTATTCAGCCTCTCTGGTGTCAAGTCTGACTTTGAAAAAAAAAAAAAAAATCCAAAATCAGACAGAGTGTTGAGACCAGAGAGGCTAAGACCGCATTGACTCAGTGCGGTATTCAGCCTCTCTGGTGTCAAGTCTGACTTTGAAAAAAAAAAAAAAAAATCCAAAATCAGACAGAGTGTTGAGACCAGAGAGGCTAAGACCGCATTGACTCAGTGCGGTATTCAGCCTCTCTGGTGTCAAGTCTGACTTTGAAAAAAAAAAAAAAATCCAAAATCAGACAGAGTGTTGACACCAGAGAGGCTAAGACCCGCATTGACTCAGTGCGGTATTCAGCCTCTCTGGTGTCAAGTCTGACTTTGAAAAAAAAAAAAAAAATCCAAAATCAGACAGAGTGTTGAGACCAGAGAGGCTAAGACCGCATTGACTCAGTGCGGTATTCAGCCTCTCTGGTGTCAAGTCTGACTTTGAAAAAAAAAAAAAAAAAATCCAAAATCAGACAGAGTGTTGAGACCAGAGAGGCTAAGACCGCATTGACTCAGTGCGGTATTCAGCCTCTCTGGTGTCAAGTCTGACTTTGAAAAAAAAAAAAAAAATCCAAAATCAGACAGAGTGTTGAGACCAGAGAGGCTAAGACCGCATTGACTCAGTGCGGTATTCAGCCTCTCTGGTGTCAAGTCTGACTTTGAAAAAAAAAAAAAAAATCCAAAATCAGACAGAGTGTTGACACCAGAGAGGCTAAGACCGCATTGACTCAGTGCGGTATTCAGCCTCTCTGGTGTCAAGTCTGACTTTGAAAAAAAAAAAAAAAATCCAAAATCAGACAGAGTGTTGAGACCAGAGAGGCTAAGACCGCATTGACTCAGTGCGGTATTCAGCCTCTCTGGTGTCAAGTCTGACTTTGAAAAAAAAAAAAAAAATCCAAAATCAGACAGAGTGTTGACACCAGAGAGGCTAAGACCGCATTGACTCAGTGCGGTATTCAGCCTCTCTGGTGTCAAGTCTGACTTTGAAAAAAAAAAAAAAAATCCAAAATCAGACAGAGTGTTGAGACCAGAGAGGCTAAGACCGCATTGACTCAGTGCGGTATTCAGCCTCTCTGGTGTCAAGTCTGACTTTGAAAAAAAAAAAAAAAATCCAAAATCAGACAGAGTGTTGAGACCAGAGAGGCTAAGACCGCATTGACTCAGTGCGGTATTCAGCCTCTCTGGTGTCAAGTCTGACTTTGAAAAAAAAAAAAAAAATCCAAAATCAGACAGAGTGTTGAGACCAGAGAGGCTAAGACCGCATTGACTCAGTGCGGTATTCAGCCTCTCTGGTGTCAAGTCTGACTTTGAAAAAAAAAAAAAAAAAATCCAAAATCAGACAGAGTGTTGACACCAGAGAGGCTAAGACCGCATTGACTCAGTGCGGTATTCAGCCTCTCTGGTGTCAAGTCTGACTTTGAAAAAAAAAAAAAAAATCCAAAATCAGACAGAGTGTTGAGACCAGAGAGGCTAAGACCGCATTGACTCAGTGCGGTATTCAGCCTCTCTGGTGTCAAGTCTGACTTTGAAAAAAAAAAAAAAAATCCAAAATCAGACAGAGTGTTGACACCAGAGAGGCTAAGACCGCATTGACTCAGTGCGGTATTCAGCCTCTCTGGTGTCAAGTCTGACTTGAAAAAAAAAAAAAAATCCAAAATCAGACAGAGTGTTGAGACCAGAGAGGCTAAGACCGCATTGACTCAGTGCGGTATTCAGCCTCTCTGGTGTCAAGTCTGACTTTGAAAAAAAAAAAAAAAATCCAAAATCAGACAGAGTGTTGAGACCAGAGAGGCTAAGACCGCATTGACTCAGTGCGGTATTCAGCCTCTCTGGTGTCAAGTCTGACTTTGAAAAAAAAAAAAAATCCAAAATCAGACAGAGTGTTGAGACCAGAGAGGCTAAGACCGCATTGACTCAGTGCGGTATTCAGCCTCTCTGGTGTCAAGTCTGACTTTGAAAAAAAAAAAAAAAAATCCAAAATCAGACAGAGTGTTGAGACCAGAGAGGCTAAGACCGCATTGACTCAGTGCGGTATTCAGCCTCTCTGGTGTCAAGTCTGACTTTGAAAAAAAAAAAAAAATCCAAAATCAGACAGAGTGTTGAGACCAGAGAGGCTAAGACCGCATTGACTCAGTGCGGTATTCAGCCTCTCTGGTGTCAAGTCTGACTTTGAAAAAAAAAAAAAAAATCCAAAATCAGACAGAGTGTTGAGACCAGAGAGGCTAAGACCGCATTGACTCAGTGCGGTATTCAGCCTCTCTGGTGTCAAGTCTGACTTTGAAAAAAAAAAAAAAATCCAAAATCAGACAGAGTGTTGAGACCAGAGAGGCTAAGACCGCATTGACTCAGTGCGGTATTCAGCCTCTCTGGTGTCAAGTCTGACTTTGAAAAAAAAAAAAAAAATCCAAAATCAGACAGAGTGTTGAGACCAGAGAGGCTAAGACCGCATTGACTCAGTGCGGTATTCAGCCTCTCTGGTGTCAAGTCTGACTTTGAAAAAAAAAAAAAAAATCCAAAATCAGACAGAGTGTTGAGACCAGAGAGGCTAAGACCGCATTGACTCAGTGCGGTATTCAGCCTCTCTGGTGTCAAGTCTGACTTTGAAAAAAAAAAAAAAAATCCAAAATCAGACAGAGTGTTGAGACCAGAGAGGCTAAGACCGCATTGACTCAGTGCGGTATTCAGCCTCTCTGGTGTCAAGTCTGACTTTGAAAAAAAAAAAAAAAATCCAAAATCAGACAGAGTGTTGAGACCAGAGAGGCTAAGACCGCATTGACTCAGTGCGGTATTCAGCCTCTCTGGTGTCAAGTCTGACTTTGAAAAAAAAAAAAAAAATCCAAAATCAGACAGAGTGTTGAGACCAGAGAGGCTAAGACCGCATTGACTCAGTGCGGTATTCAGCCTCTCTGGTGTCAAGTCTGACTTTGAAAAAAAAAAAAAAAAATCCAAAATCAGACAGAGTGTTGAGACCAGAGAGGCTAAGACCGCATTGACTCAGTGCGGTATTCAGCCTCTCTGGTGTCAAGTCTGACTTTGAAAAAAAAAAAAAAAATCCAAAATCAGACAGAGTGTTGACACCAGAGAGGCTAAGACCGCATTGACTCAGTGCGGTATTCAGCCTCTCTGGTGTCAAGTCTGACTTTGAAAAAAAAAAAAAAATCCAAAATCAGACAGAGTGTTGAGACCAGAGAGGCTAAGACCGCATTGACTCAGTGCGGTATTCAGCCTCTCTGGTGTCAAGTCTGACTTTGAAAAAAAAAAAAAAAATCCAAAATCAGACAGAGTGTTGACACCAGAGAGGCTAAGACCGCATTGACTCAGTGCGGTATTCAGCCTCTCTGGTGTCAAGTCTGACTTTGAAAAAAAAAAAAAAAATCCAAAATCAGACAGAGTGTTGAGACCAGAGAGGCTAAGACCGCATTGACTCAGTGCGGTATTCAGCCTCTCTGGTGTCAAGTCTGACTTTGAAAAAAAAAAAAAAAATCCAAAATCAGACAGAGTGTTGAGCACCAGAGAGGCTAAGACCGCATTGACTCAGTGCGGTATTCAGCCTCTCTGGTGTCAAGTCTGACTTTGAAAAAAAAAAAAAAAAATCCAAAATCAGACAGAGTGTTGACACCAGAGAGGCTAAGACCGCATTGACTCAGTGCGGTATTCAGCCTCTCTGGTGTCAAGTCTGACTTTGAAAAAAAAAAAAAAAAATCCAAAATCAGACAGAGTGTTGACACCAGAGAGGCTAAGACCGCATTGACTCAGTGCGGTATTCAGCCTCTCTGGTGTCAAGTCTGACTTTGAAAAAAAAAAAAAAATCCAAAATCAGACAGAGTGTTGACGACCAGAGAGGCTAAAGACCGCACTTGACTCAGTGCGGTATTAGCCTCTCTGGTGCTCACACGTCTGACTTTTTGAAAAAAAAACAAAAAAATCCAAATTCAGACAGAGTGTGACACCAGAGAGGCTAAGACCGCACTGAGTCAAGATGCGGTCTTAGCCTCTCTGGTGTCAACACTCTGTCTGATTTTGGATTTTTTTTTTTTTTTTCAAAGTCAGACTTGACACCAGAGAGGCTGAATACCGCACTGAGTCAATGCGGTCTTAGCCTCTCTGGTCTCAACACTCTGTCTGATTTTGGATTTTTTTTTTTTTTTTCAAAGTCAGACTTGACACCAGAGAGGCTGAATACCGCACTGAGTCAATGCGGTCTTAGCCTCTCTGGTGTCAACACTCTGTCTGATTTTGGATTTTTTTTTTTTTTTTTCAAAGTCAGACTTGACACCAGAGAGGCTGAATACCGCACTGAGTCAATGCGGTCTTAGCCTCTCTGGTGTCAACACTCTGTCTGATTTTGGATTTTTTTTTTTTTTTCAAAGTCAGACTTGACACCAGAGAGGCTGAATACCGCACTGAGTCAATGCGGTCTTAGCCTCTCTGGTCTCAACACTCTGTCTGATTTTGGATTTTTTTTTTTTTTTTCAAAGTCAGACTTGACACCAGAGAGGCTGAATACCGCACTGAGTCAATGCGGTCTTAGCCTCTCTGGTCTCAACACTCTGTCTGATTTTGGATTTTTTTTTTTTTTTCAAAGTCAGACTTGACACCAGAGAGGCTGAATACCGCACTGAGTCAATGCGGTCTTAGCCTCTCTGGTGTCAACACTCTGTCTGATTTTGGATTTTTTTTTTTTTTTCAAAGTCAGACTTGACACCAGAGAGGCTGAATACCGCACTGAGTCAATGCGGTCTTAGCCTCTCTGGTCTCAACACTCTGTCTGATTTTGGATTTTTTTTTTTTTTTTCAAAGTCAGACTTGACACCAGAGAGGCTGAATACCGCACTGAGTCAATGCGGTCTTAGCCTCTCTGGTCTCAACACTCTGTCTGATTTGGATTTTTTTTTTTTTTTTCAAAGTCAGACTTGACACCAGAGAGGCTGAATACCGCACTGAGTCAATGCGGTCTTAGCCTCTCTGGTCTCAACACTCTGTCTGATTTTGGATTTTTTTTTTTTTTTCAAAGTCAGACTTGACACCAGAGAGGCTGAATACCGCACTGAGTCAATGCGGTCTTAGCCTCTCTGGTCTCAACACTCTGTCTGATTTTGGATTTTTTTTTTTTTTTTCAAAGTCAGACTTGACACCAGAGAGGCTGAATACCGCACTGAGTCAATGCGGTCTTAGCCTCTCTGGTCTCAACACTCTGTCTGATTTTGGATTTTTTTTTTTTTTTTCAAAGTCAGACTTGACACCAGAGAGGCTGAATACCGCACTGAGTCAATGCGGTCTTAGCCTCTCTGGTCTCAACACTCTGTCTGATTTTGGATTTTTTTTTTTTTTTCAAAGTCAGACTTGACACCAGAGAGGCTGAATACCGCACTGAGTCAATGCGGTCTTAGCCTCTCTGGTCTCAACACTCTGTCTGATTTTGGATTTTTTTTTTTTTTTCAAAGTCAGACTTGACACCAGAGAGGCTGAATACCGCACTGAGTCAATGCGGTCTTAGCCTCTCTGGTCTCAACACTCTGTCTGATTTTGGATTTTTTTTTTTTTTTTTCAAAGTCAGACTTGACACCAGAGAGGCTGAATACCGCACTGAGTCAATGCGGTCTTAGCCTCTCTGGTCTCAACACTCTGTCTGATTTTGGATTTTTTTTTTTTTTTTCAAAGTCAGACTTGACACCAGAGAGGCTGAATACCGCACTGAGTCAATGCGGTCTTAGCCTCTCTGGTCTCAACACTCTGTCTGATTTTGGATTTTTTTTTTTTTTTTCAAAGTCAGACTTGACACCAGAGAGGCTGAATACCGCACTGAGTCAATGCGGTCTTAGCCTCTCTGGTCTCAACACTCTGTCTGATTTTGGATTTTTTTTTTTTTTTCAAAGTCAGACTTGACACCAGAGAGGCTGAATACCGCACTGAGTCAATGCGGTCTTAGCCTCTCTGGTCTCAACACTCTGTCTGATTTTGGATTTTTTTTTTTTTTTTCAAAGTCAGACTTGACACCAGAGAGGCTGAATACCGCACTGAGTCAATGCGGTCTTAGCCTCTCTGGTCTCAACACTCTGTCTGATTTTGGATTTTTTTTTTTTTTTTCAAAGTCAGACTTGACACCAGAGAGGCTGAATACCGCACTGAGTCAATGCGGTCTTAGCCTCTCTGGTCTCAACACTCTGTCTGATTTTGGATTTTTTTTTTTTTTTTCAAAGTCAGACTTGACACCAGAGAGGCTGAATACCGCACTGAGTCAATGCGGTCTTAGCCTCTCTGGTCTCAACACTCTGTCTGATTTTGGATTTTTTTTTTTTTTTCAAAGTCAGACTTGACACCAGAGAGGCTGAATACCGCACTGAGTCAATGCGGTCTTAGCCTCTCTGGTGTCAACACTCTGTCTGATTTTGGATTTTTTTTTTTTTTTTCAAAGTCAGACTTGACACCAGAGAGGCTGAATACCGCACTGAGTCAATGCGGTCTTAGCCTCTCTGGTCTCAACACTCTGTCTGATTTTGGATTTTTTTTTTTTTTTTCAAAGTCAGACTTGACACCCAGAGAGGCTGAATACCGCACTGAGTCAATGCGGTCTTAGCCTCTCTGGTGTCAACACTCTGTCTGATTTTGGATTTTTTTTTTTTTTTTCAAAGTCAGGACTTGACACCAGAGAGGCTGAATACCGCACTGAGTCAATGCGGTCTTAGCCTCTCTGGTGTCAACACTCTGTCTGATTTTGGATTTTTTTTTTTTTTTCAAAGTCAGACTTGACACCAGAGAGGCTGAATACCGCACTGAGTCAATGCGGTCTTAGCCTCTCTGGTCTCAACACTCTGTCTGATTTTGGATTTTTTTTTTTTTTTCAAAGTCAGACTTGACACCAGAGAGGCTGAATACCGCACTGAGTCAATGCGGTCTTAGCCTCTCTGGTCTCAACACTCTGTCTGATTTTGGATTTTTTTTTTTTTTTCAAAGTCAGACTTGACACCAGAGAGGCTGAATACCGCACTGAGTCAATGCGGTCTTAGCCTCTCTGGTGTCAACACTCTGTCTGATTTTGGATTTTTTTTTTTTTTTTCAAAGTCAGACTTGACACCAGAGAGGCTGAATACCGCACTGAGTCAATGCGGTCTTAGCCTCTCTGGTCTCAACACTCTGTCTGATTTTGGATTTTTTTTTTTTTTTCAAAGTCAGACTTGACACCAGAGAGGCTGAATACCGCACTGAGTCAATGCGGTCTTAGCCTCTCTGGTGTCAACACTCTGTCTGATTTTGGATTTTTTATTTTTTTTTCAAAGTCAGACTTGACACCAGAGAGGCTGAATACCGCACTGAGTCAATGCGGTCTTAGCCTCTCTGGTCTCAACACTCTGTCTGATTTTGGATTTTTTTTTTTTTTTCAAAGTCAGACTTGACACCAGAGAGGCTGAATACCGCACTGAGTCAATGCGGTCTTAGCCTCTCTGGTCTCAACACTCTGTCTGATTTTGGATTTTTTTTTTTTTTTTCAAAGTCAGACTTGACACCAGAGAGGCTGAATACCGCACTGAGTCAATGCGGTCTTAGCCTCTCTGGTCTCAACACTCTGTCTGATTTTGGATTTTTTTTTTTTTTTTCAAAGTCAGACTTGACACCAGAGAGGCTGAATACCGCACTGAGTCAATGCGGTCTTAGCCTCTCTGGTGTCAACACTCTGTCTGATTTTGGATTTTTTTTTTTTTTTTCAAAGTCAGACTTGACACCAGAGAGGCTGAATACCGCACTGAGTCAATGCGGGTCTTAGCCTCTCTGGTCTCAACACTCTGTCTGATTTTGGATTTTTTTTTTTTTTTTTTCAAAGTCAGACTTGACACCAGAGAGGCTGAATACCGCACTGAGTCAATGCGGTCTTAGCCTCTCTGGTCTCAACACTCTGTCTGATTTTGGATTTTTTTTTTTTTTTTCAAAGTCAGACTTGACACCAGAGAGGCTGAATACCGCACTGAGTCAATGCGGTCTTAGCCTCTCTGGTGTCAACACTCTGTCTGATTTTGGATTTTTTTTTTTTTTTTTTCCAAAATCAGACTTGAAACCAGAGAGGCTGAATACCGCACTGAGTCAATGCAGTCTTAGCCTCTCTGGTCTCAACACTCTGTCTGATTTTGGATTTTTTTTTTTTTTTCCAAAGTCAGACTTGACACCAGAGAGGCTGAATACCGCACTGAGTCAATGCGGTCTTAGCCTCTCTGGTGCTCAACACTCTGTCTGATTTTGGATTTTTTTTTTTTTTTTCAAAGTCAGACTTGACACCAGAGAGGCTGAATACCGCACTGAGTCAATGCGGTCTTAGCCTCTCTGGTGTCAACACTCTGTCTGATTTTGGATTTTTTTTTTTTTTTTCAAAGTCAGACTTGACACCAGAGAGGCTGAATACCGCACTGAGTCAATGCGGTCTTAGCCTCTCTGGTGTCAACACTCTGTCTGATTTTGGATTTTTTTTTTTTTTTTCAAAGTCAGACTTGACACCAGAGAGGCTGAATACCGCACTGAGTCAATGCGGTCTTAGCCTCTCTGGTGTCAACACTCTGTCTGATTTTGGATTTTTTTTTTTTTTTTCAAAGTCAGACTTGACACCAGAGAGGCTGAATACCGCACTGAGTCAATGCGGTCTTAGCCTCTCTGGTGTCAACACTCTGTCTGATTTTGGATTTTTTTTTTTTTTTTCAAAGTCAGACTTGACACCAGAGAGGCTGAATACCGCACTGAGTCAATGCGGTCTTAGCCTCTCTGGTCTCAACACTCTGTCTGATTTTGGATTTTGGATTTTTTTTTTTCAAAGTCAGACTTGACACCAGAGAGGCTGAATACCGCACTGAGTCAATGCGGTCTTAGCCTCTCTGGTGTCAACACTCTGTCTGATTTTGGATTTTTTTTTTTTTTTTCGAAGTCAGACTTGACACCAGAGAGGCTGAATACCGCACTGAGTCAATGCGGTCTTAGCCTCTCTGGTGTCAACACTCTGTCTGATTTTGGATTTTTTTTTTTTTTTCAAAGTCAGACTTGACACCAGAGAGGCTGAATACCGCACTGAGTCAATGCGGTCTTAGCCTCTCTGGTCTCAACACTCTGTCTGATTTTGGATTTTTTTTTTTTTTTCAAAGTCAGACTTGACACCAGAGAGGCTGAATACCGCACTGAGTCAATGCGGTCTTAGCCTCTCTGGTGTCAACACTCTGTCTGATTTTGGATTTTTTTTTTTTTTTCAAAGTCAGACTTGACACCAGAGAGGCTGAATACCGCACTGAGTCAATGCGGTCTTAGCCTCTCTGGTGTCAACACTCTGTCTGATTTTGGATTTTTTTTTTTTTTTCAAAGTCAGACTTGACACCAGAGAGGCTGAATACCGCACTGAGTCAATGCGGTCTTAGCCTCTCTGGTGTCAACACTCTGTCTGATTTTGGATTATTTTATTTTTTTTCCAAAATCAGACTTGACACCAGAGAGGCTGAATACTGCACTGAGTCAATGCGGTCTTAGCCTCTCTGGTCTCAACACTCTGTCTGATTTTGGATTTTTTTTTTTTTTTCCAAAATCAGACTTGACACCAGAGAGGCTGAATACCGCACTGAGTCAATGCAGTCTTAGCCTCTCTGGTCTCAACACTCTGTCTGATTTTGGATTTTTTTTTTTTTTTCCAAAATCAGACTTGACACCAGAGAGGCTGAATACCGCACTGAGTCAATGCGGTCTTAGCCTCTCTGGTGTCAACACTCTGTCTGATTTTGGATTTTTTTTTTTTTTTCCAAAATCAGACTTGACACCAGAGAGGCTGAATACCGCACTGAGTCAATGCGGTCTTACCCTCTCTGGTCTCAACACTCTGCTGATTTGGATTTTTTTTTTTTTTTCCAAAATCAGACTTGACACCAGAGAGGCTGAATACCGCCCTGAGTCAATGCGGTCTTAGCCTCTCTGGTGTCAACACTATGTCTGATTTTGGATTTTTTTTTTTTTTTTTCCCAAAATCAGACTTGACACCAGAGAGGCTGAATACTGCACTGAGTCAATGCGGTCTTAGCCTCTCTGGTCTCAACACTCTGTCTGATTTTGGATTTTTTTTTTTTTTTCCCCCAAAATCAGACGACACCAGAGAGGCTGAATACCGCACTGAGTCAATGCGGTCTTAGCCTCTCTGGTGTCAACACTCTGTCTGATTTTGGATTATTTTATTTTTTTTTCCAAAATCAGACTTGACACCAGAGAGGCTGAATACTGCACTGAGTCAATGCGGTCTTAGCCTCTCTGGTCTCAACACTCTGTCTGATTTTGGATTTTTTTTTTTTTTTTTTTTCCAAAATCAGACTTGACACCAGAGAGCTGAATACCGCACTGAGTCAATGCGGTCTTAGCCTCTCTGGTGTCAACACTCTGTCTGATTTTGGATTTTTTTTTTTTTTTCCAAAATCAGACTTGACACCAGAGAGGCTGAATACCGCACTGAGTCAATGCGGTCTTAGCCTCTCTGGTGTCAACACTCTGTCTGATTTTGGATTTTTTTTTTTTTTTTTCCAAAATCAGACTTGACACCAGAGAGGCTGAATACCGCACTGAGTCAATGCGGTCTTAGCCTCTCTGGTGTCAACACTCTGTCTGATTTTGGATTTTTTTTTTTTTTTTTTCCAAAATCAGACTTGACACCAGAGAGGCTGAATACCGCACTGAGTCAATGCGGTCTTAGCCTCTCTGGTGTCAACACTCTGTCTGATTTTGGATTTTTTATTTTTTTTCCAAAATCAGACTTGACACCAGAGAGGCTGAATACCGCACTGAGTCAATGCGGTCCTTAGCCTCTCTGGTGTCAACACTCTGTCTGATTTTGGATTTTTTTTTTTTTTTTTCCAAAATCAGACTTGACACCAGAGAGGCTGAATACCGCACTGAGTCAATGCGGTCTTAGCCTCTCTGGTGTCAACACTCTGTCTGATTTTGGATTTTTTTTTTTTTTTTTCCAAAATCAGACTTGACACCAGAGAGGCTGAATACCGCACTGAGTCAATGCGGTCTTAGCCTCTCTGGTGTCAACACTCTGTCTGATTTTGGATTTTTTTTTTTTTTTCCAAAATCAGACTTGACACCAGAGAGGCTGAATACCGCACTGAGTCAATGCGGTCTTACCCTCTCTGGTCTCAACACTCTGTCTGATTTGGGATTTTTTTTTTTTTTTTCCAAAATCAGACTTGACACCAGAGAGGCTGAATACCGCCCTGAGTCAATGCGGTCTTAGCCTCTCTGGTGTCAACACTCTGTCTGATTTGGATTTTTTTTTTTTTTTCCCAAAATCAGACTTGACACCAGAGAGGCTGAATACTGCACTGAGTCAATGCGGTCTTAGCCTCTCTGGTCTCAACACTCTGTCTGATTTTGGATTTTTTTTTTTTTTTTCCCAAAATCAGACTGACACCAGAGAGGCTGAATACCGCACTGAGTCAATGCGGTCTTAGCCTCTCTGGTCTCAACACTCTGTCTGATTTTGGATTTTTTTTTTTTTTTTTCCAAAATCAGACTTGACACCAGAGAGGCTGAATACCGCACTGAGTCAATGCGGTCTTACCCTCTCTGGTCTCAACACTCTGTCTGATTTGGGATTTTTTTTTTTTTTTTCCAAAGTCAGACTTGACACCAGAGAGGCTGAATACCGCACTGAGTCAATGCGGTCTTAGCCTCTCTGGTGTCAACACTCTGTCTGATTTTGGATTTTTTTTTTTTTTTTCAAAAGTCAGACTTGACACCAGAGAGGCTGAATACCGCACTGAGTCAATGCGGTCTTAGCCTCTCTGGTCTCAACACTCTGTCTGATTTTGGATTTTTTTTTTTTTTTTCAAAGTCAGACTTGACACCAGAGAGGCTGAATACCGCACTGAGTCAATGCGGTCTTAGCCTCTCTGGTGTCAACACTCTGTCTGATTTTGGATTTTTTTTTTTTTTTTCAAAGTCAGACTTGACACCAGAGAGGCTGAATACCGCACTGAGTCAATGCGGTCTTAGCCTCTCTGGTGTCAACACTCTGTCTGATTTTGGATTTTTTTTTTTTTTTCAAAGTCAGACTTGACACCAGAGAGGCTGAATACCGCACTGAGTCAATGCGGTCTTAGCCTCTCTGGTGTCAACACTCTGTCTGATTTTGGATTTTTTTTTTTTTTTCAAAGTCAGACTTGACACCAGAGAGGCTGAATACCGCACTGAGTCAATGCGGTCTTAGCCTCTCTGGTGTCAACACTCTGTCTGATTTTGGATTTTTTTTTTTTTTTTCAAAGTCAGACTTGACACCAGAGAGGCTGAATACCGCACTGAGTCAATGCGGTCTTAGCCTCTCTGGTCTCAACACTCTGTCTGATTTTGGATTTTTTTTTTTTTTTTCAAAGTCAGACTTGACACCAGAGAGGCTGAATACCGCACTGAGTCAATGCGGTCTTAGCCTCTCTGGTCTCAACACTCTGTCTGATTTTGGATTTTTTTTTTTTTTTTCAAAGTCAGACTTGACACCAGAGAGGCTGAATACCGCACTGAGTCAATGCGGTCTTAGCCTCTCTGGTCTCAACACTCTGTCTGATTTTGGATTTTTTTTTTTTTTTTCAAAGTCAGACTTGACACCAGAGAGGCTGAATACCGCACTGAGTCAATGCGGTCTTAGCCTCTCTGGTGTCAACACTCTGTCTGATTTTGGATTTTTTTTTTTTTTTCAAAGTCAGACTTGACACCAGAGAGGCTGAATACCGCACTGAGTCAATGCGGTCTTAGCCTCTCTGGTGTCAACACTCTGTCTGATTTTGGATTTTTTTTTTTTTTTCAAAGTCAGACTTGACACCAGAGAGGCTGAATACCGCACTGAGTCAATGCGGTCTTAGCCTCTCTGGTCTCAACACTCTGTCTGATTTTGGATTTTTTTTTTTTTTCAAAGTCAGACTTGACACCAGAGAGGCTGAATACCGCACTGAGTCAATGCGGTCTTAGCCTCTCTGGTGTCAACACTCTGTCTGATTTTGGATTTTTTTTTTTTTTTTCAAAGTCAGACTTGACACCAGAGAGGCTGAATACCGCACTGAGTCAATGCGGTCTTAGCCTCTCTGGTGTCAACACTCTGTCTGATTTTGGATTTTTTTTTTTTTTTTCAAAGTCAGACTTGACACCAGAGAGGCTGAATACCGCACTGAGTCAATGCGGTCTTAGCCTCTCTGGTCTCAACACTCTGTCTGATTTTGGATTTTTTTTTTTTTTTCAAAGTCAGACTTGACACCAGAGAGGCTGAATACCGCACTGAGTCAATGCGGTCTTAGCCTCTCTGGTCTCAACACTCTGTCTGATTTTGGATTTTTTTTTTTTTTTCAAAGTCAGACTTGACACCAGAGAGGCTGAATACCGCACTGAGTCAATGCGGTCTTAGCCTCTCTGGTGTCAACACTCTGTCTGATTTTGGATTTTTTTTTTTTTTTCAAAGTCAGACTTGACACCAGAGAGGCTGAATACCGCACTGAGTCAATGCGGTCTTAGCCTCTCTGGTGTCAACACTCTGTCTGATTTTGGATTTTTTTTTTTTTTTCAAAGTCAGACTTGACACCAGAGAGGCTGAATACCGCACTGAGTCAATGCGGTCTTAGGCCTCTCTGGTCTCAACACTCTGTCTGATTTTGGATTTTTTTTTTTTTTTTCAAAGTCAGACTTGACACCAGAGAGGCTGAATACCGCACTGAGTCAATGCGGTCTTAGCCTCTCTGGTCTCAACACTCTGTCTGATTTTGGATTTTTTTTTTTTTTTTCAAAGTCAGACTTGACACCAGAGAGGCTGAATACCGCACTGAGTCAATGCGGTCTTAGCCTCTCTGGTGTCAACACTCTGTCTGATTTTGGATTTTTTTTTTTTTTTCAAAGTCAGACTTGACACCAGAGAGGCTGAATACCGCACTGAGTCAATGCGGTCTTAGCCTCTCTGGTGCTCAACACTCTGTCTGATTTTGGATTTTTTTTTTTTTTTTCAAAGTCAGACTTGACACCAGTAGAGGCTGAATACCGCACTGAGTCAATGCGGTCTTAGCCTCTCTGGTGTCAACACTCTGTCTGATTTTGGATTTTTTTTTTTTTTTTTCAAAGTCAGACTTGACACCAGAGAGGCTGAATACCGCACTGAGTCAATGCGGTCTTAGCCTCTCTGGTGTCAACACTCTGTCTGATTTTGGATTTTTTTTTTTTTTTTTTCAAAGTCAGACTTGACACCAGAGAGGCTGAATACCGCACTGAGTCAATGCGGTCTTAGCCTCTCTGGTGTCAACACTCTGTCTGATTTTGGATTTTTTTTTTTTTTTTCAAAGTCAGACTTGACAAACATCCAGAGAGGCTGAATACCGCACTGAGTCAATGCGGTCCTTAGCCTCTCTGGGTCTCAACACTCTGTCTGATTTTGGATTTTTTTTTTTTTTTTCAAAGTCCAGGACTTGACCA
>NW_028151837.1:2500-20000 GCF_964638095.1 Poromitra crassiceps
AATAAAAGATACAAAGAAGAAGAAATAAATCGAAAATAAAATTGCCTCCAAATTGCACCAAATGTAAACGGTAGTATATATGTCGGGAGATGTCTTCATAAATTTTTTTTGATGCATTTTAAGGCATTTTCGTAGGAGTTACGCGCATCTGATGTTGTAACTATTTTCTGTAAAAATGTGTAAAAATGGGTACATTGCTCAGCGTTGATTTCGTTACTTCAACTCACCTACTACTAGATGTAAAATTTGACGAGCTTTCCAATGCCGCCAGTCCCGTGTCTTTTGGTGCTTCCGTTCCAGAGATATGGTCTCTTGGCAAGGAGCTATGGAAAGCTAACCTAGCTACAGTATGCTATGCGGGTGAACAAGATGGCTGCCTTTTGCTTTTCGTCGAGAGCTCTGAAGGGGCGTGGAGGACCTCTAGAGGCGGGACCATGGCTCACAAGACTTGTAGTTCATAGGCGCTCGAGTTCCGCAAGCGGGGAGGGAAGCCGGGTGAGGCGTAACGCGTCATCCGGCTTCCCTAAAAATGTAAGAGATGCCTGATAGGTCAGGCAGTGAAGCTCCAATTTCAAAAAATTTCAACGGATTCTAAAACCTTAGGGGCGTGAGATTGATATATATTCATATTCCCCACGGTAAAGCCGTCCTTTAAGCAATGGACTTTTTCTAGGCAAACTGTCATAATTTCAAATCCTAGCTTCCTGATAAGCTTAGATGTGTTAGCCATGAGTGGACAGCTTACTGAGGTGTTGCTTTTGTGGTGTTCCGAGTCCATTGGATGAAGATAGTGTGCTGCTTCTACTGTACACTTCTGATCATGGTTATAGATGTGCTCAGTGAGGAAAGGATTAAACAAACTGTTCCTGAATGGTGATCTAAGTAATTGGTTGTCACAATGAAAAGCCAATGCTTTTGTAGTAGTGGTGGTAGTCATAAATCTGGTCTGCATAAGCACAAGGCCAGAATTTGAACCATTTGTCTTGAAATTAATGTAAAATCCTAACTATTACTAGATACTCCACATGGTACATTCATAGTGTCTCTGTATAGATATAACAAGATTAATATTCAGGTTGTGTAAATCACCCTTTACGTCAAACTGTTAGTGGGTTAATAGGTAGGAGTTAGGATATAATGCATAAACAACTGGGACAAAAGACAGCAAAGGAGGCAGATATATGATTCAAACAATAAGTTTTTATTGCAAATAATAGTTTTTATGAAATGAAAAACTTAAAATATATCAATCCATTTTGTCCTTGTGTGGGGCTGAGTCGGGGTTTCTGGACTGTGTGGAGGGACTGTTGAGTCTTGGAGTCAAGTCTGAGTCAGGGCTATGATTTGTCTATTATGTCAACTCAGATGTGATTGAGCATGAGGATAGCTTCTTCCATTTCATCTGTAGTCATTTGAGTTGGTGATTTTGTAAGCAGTGGTGTGATAAGTGCGAGTGGGATGGTGTATGATGTTTCCTGGTTATTGATGGACAGAGAGAATTGGATATGTGTTTTGCGGTTTCTGTTTTATGGCGTTGATTGCATTTGTGACATTTGTATGTGAGTCAAAGTTTACAGTAGTGATAGGTGCCAAAAACAGAAGTACTTGTTTGTGACGGTGGCAGAAGAGACTTCACCATAGATGCTTTGAGTGGTGGGTGGTGGTGGTTCTGTGTATGATTCAAGTGCAGTGGTGGGTGTTGATGTTGTGGTTGGGGTGGTTGTCAGATATGTATTGGTTTGTATGCATGTATGGATAGGTTGGTCAGGTGGTACCAGTCGTCAATGTCAGGTTTACAGTACCCCCACACAGCTAGGTCAATGGTTCCAGTTGCATCACTGAGGAGGAAGGTTGTTGTATTCATGGTGGTGCCGGCTCAGGTTGTTGCTTCAGTTGTGGGTTTTACCAGTTTGATTACTTTGCAAGTGATGTTGATCTGTGGAAGAGCATGGCATAAACAGACAAATTAGTCATAGGAAGTAGTATGTTTAGCTTTTATAACTTCACATTGACATGACACTATTTGCATATAGGTTGACTTTAGAAAATCTGGAGTATGTAATTCAAATTCAAAGATTCAAGGCCAAGGTTCAGTAGGTGGCATTTTGTTTTTGCATGATATTGTATGTTTTATCTAATGTCACTACTGTGGCATAGGGTGCAAAAAAAGATAGTAGACTTACTTTTTCGAAGTGGCGTCCTTCATTCAGAATGGTGGTGGTTGCATGTGAATAGCCACCCAGGGAGTGATGGATTATGGGAATATGAGTCTGAGTCTCCAAGCCCTGAGTCAATTAGGTGGCTCACACGTGTGTGTGTGTGTGTGTGTGTGTGTGTGTGTGTGTGTGTGTGTGTGTGTGTGTGTGGGAATGGGGGGGGGGGGTGTCACAGCAGGTGGCATTAAAAGTTTAGACATTACAAGTACCGCATAGTACCACACTTCAAATAAACCAAACTATACCTTTCACAAATCAACTCAATAAGTGTCAAACTAAATGAATGCCTGCAAAACTGTTTTCGGATGTGTGAGATGTGCAAAATAAATCAGCATTGTTTTTCGGTGGAGTGTCCCTTTAAGGCCAAAACTCTTAACATCTTACTTGGCTTTAATTAAACACACAAGATAGGAATACATTTCAAATTTTTATACCCATAGCTCCACCCATCTTCCCAGGGGGGGGGGGATGCAAACACACAAACAATAACTCACCAATTCAGCTTCAGAGTTTAGATTCAACAGGGCACCATTGGCACGGTGGATATCTACAGATCAGTAAAGGCGCAACCAATCACTTCAAGTTCAAACATTAACATTAACATAGTACATTCATGTCCACATTTTTAGTAGCGTTTTAAACATAAATTTAACATTTTTAACTTTGTGTTATTCTTTCGTAATTTATACTTTTAACTTATGCTTTTAACTTATTAAACTAAAACACAATATGAATTCAAAGATGCAAACACAAAAATGAAATCAGTGCTGCAATACAATGGTTCCTTCCAATTGAAGCAATTTAACAAATAAATTAAGCAGCATTGCATCAAACATTTAAGCAGCATTTTAAAACAACAGGAATGTAAACATATTCACCGACCATTGGCGTCTTTGAAATTAAACTCTGAGTAGAGCTTGGTGCTTCTGGTTGCTGTCTGTTTGAATGTATGACTGAGAGAATGTATTCCTTTTCAGGTGTTCTCAATCTGGTAATGAGCGGCCATTTTGCTGCTGCATCTTGGGAAGTGTAGTTTTTTGTGAGAGTAATCCCATTCCCTGGCTTATCTCTTGCACCAGGGGCTGTCTGTGTGTGTGTGTGTGTGTGTGTGTGTGTGTGTGTTTTGTGTGTGTGTGTGTGTGTGTGTGTGTGTGTGTGTGTGTGTGTGTGTGTGTGTGTGTGTGTCAGTGTTGGACAAATTACTTCAAGAATGTGGGTGGGTGGGTGGGAGGGGGGGGTGCAAACACACAAACAATAACTCACCAATTCAGCTTCAGAGTTTAGATTCAACAGGTTTCTGTCAAGTATTGGCAAGTTCAAGTTCAAACATTATAGATTGAATTGATTGTAAGATGTTAAAACCAGCTCCACAAACCTGCATTTCTGCTTTCTCCAGCAGTCACCTTCATCTCAGTGATTCAGGGCACCTGCTGCAGCTATCAACAGAGCTCTACCACACAGCCCACTCTGATTGGCTGATAGGGGTGTCAGTCACATTGCATTACTACATGTTTCTGCCCACTTTAATGTTTACATGGTAACCATTACAGTTGCACTTCTGTGGGTCAGATCCTAACTTCCTGGGATTCAAGACGAAACCTAGCGGGAAGCTGGACAGTCGTTCCCCTGGCTTTGGCATGTGGTCTGACTGGCCTGACCTGAATGACTTATGTGGCTGCTGTGAAGTTGCCCTGGAGTGGGCAGGGCCTAACTCAGAGGCAGTGAATGTCTCAGAAGAGGCTATATCTGACCCCAGTTTATCTGTGGTTTCATTGTGGTCAGTCAGGGTGTTGTGGTCAGTCAGGGCGTTGTGGTCAGTCAGGGCGTGGTGGTCAGTCAGGGCATGGTGGTCAGTCAGGGCATGGTGGTCAGTCAGGGTGTGGTGGTCAGTCAGGGTGTGGTGGTCAGTCAGGGCGTGGTGTTCAGTCAGGGCGTGGTGGTCAGTATGGGCGTGGTGATCAGTATGGGTGTGGTGGTCAGTATGGACATTGTGGTCAGTATGGGCGTTGTGGTCAGTATGGGCGTTGTGGTCAGCTATGGCGTTGTGGTCAGTTAGGGTGTGGTGGTCAGTCAGGGCGTTGTGGTCAGTCAGGGCGTGGTGGTCAGTCAGGGCATGGTGGTCAGTATGGGCATGGTGGTCAGTATTGTGGTCAGTATGGGCGTTGTATCTACATATATACATATATATACACACGTATATATATATACACACACACACACACACACACACACATATATATATATACATTATATATATAAAAAAAAAATATATATATATATATATATATATATATATATATATATATATATATATATGTTTGTGACATTGTGTGTGTGTGTGTGTGTGTATATATATATATATATCCTCATCCTGGTCAACAATATGTTTTTGAGAAAATACAAGATGGTTTTTGCATGATATTGTATGTTTTACATTGATATTGATATTGTATGTTTGTTTGTTTGTTTGTTTGTGTGTGTGTGTGTGTGTGTGTGTGTGTGTGTGCATGTGTGTGCATGTGTGCGTGCGTATGTGTGTATGACACCTGTGTGTGGAGTGAAGCACTCTGGGAGATGAAGTACAGCCGTGGTGGCCATTTTAGTATATGTGTGTGTGTGTGTGTGTGTGTCTGTGTTTGTTTGTTTGTTTGTTTGTTTGTTTGTTTGTTTGTGTGTGTGTGTGTGTGTGTGTGTGTGTGTGTGTGTGTGTGTGTGTGTGTGTGTGTGTGTGTGTTGTGTGTGTTTAGTGTCAGGGCATGTGTCATCAAAAGTTTAAACATTTATCATTTCAAAACGGTTTCACGTATCTAAATGAATTCCATAACTTTAGGTCAGGTAAGTCCAGAGATTGCACAGAAAAAGTTTAGGCTCATTCAGGCAAATGGCCTGGGAGGAGATAGCAAAAATAGGTTATTGACAAAGTCCAAGATGGCGGAAAATCTAGCAGACTTAAATGGGCGTGGTCTATATGGATAGATGCGTATTGATCCAGGGAATCCAGCAGATGTGGAATTTTGATTCTACGCCTCACGGTTCAGCAGTTATGGGCCAATACGTGAAATGGTCTGTTATAGCGCCACCATCTGGTCAATATGGGTAATTTTTTGTCTCTGAGTAGTGGGGCACATTTCCAACCTATGTGCAAAGTCTGGCTACTGTACCCCTTACGGTTTTTGCCGTGCATACTGTTTTAGCGGAGAATAAAAATAAAAATAAAAATAGCCGCAAGCGGCGATGCAGGGTCCAAGCTTCCGGTGACTTGGGGGGTATATGTCAGATAGTGCACATTTATTCAGACTTGGTATGTGCACAAGTAAACAAAGTTTGGTTGAGATCCGGTGACCTGACGGTTTCCAAGCAGTACTAGTAGTAGTAGTAGTAGTAATAGTAGTAGTAGTAGTGTTGGTAGTAGTGGGAGTGGTAGCAGTAGTAGCAGCAGAAGTACTAAGAATAGTAGTAGTAGTAGTAGCAGCAGCAGCAGTAGTAGTGGTGGTTGGCTGTTATAGCGCCACCATCTGGTGGATTGGTGTAATTTTTTCCTCTGAGTAGTGGGTGATGTCTTGAAACTATGTGGAAAGGTGGGTGATGTGGGGCGTATGGTTTCTGAGATCCACACACTTTTAGGGCAGGAAAAGAACAAAAGCAAATACACACAAGTTTAGACATTTATCATTTCAAAACGGTTTCACGTATCCAAAATCCTTTAATAACTTTAGGTCGGGGTAGTCCATAGATAACCCAGAAAAAGTATTGTGTGATTTGGCCAAACAGTCTAGGAGGAGCTCGCAAAAGTAGGTTTTTGATAAAATTCAAAATGGCGGAAAATCTAGGCACACAGAAATGGGCGTGGCCTATATGGATAGATGCATATTGATCCAAGGAATCCAGGATAAGTGAAATTTTGAGTATAGGACACACGGTTCAGAAGATATGGACCATAAGGCGAAATGGTCTGTTATAGCGCCACCATCTGGTGGATTGGTGTATTTTTTTTTCTCCGAGTAGGGGGTGACCTCTTGAACCTATGTGGAAAGTTTAGGTGATGTGGAGGGTATGGTTTCTGAGATCCACACACTTTTAGGGCAGAAAAAGAAGAAAAACAAATAGACAATATAGCCGCAAGCGGCGATGCGGGGTCCAAGCATCTGGTGACCTGGGGGATATATGAGACATAATAACCACCAAATAGTGCACATTTATTCAGAGTTGGTATGTGCACAAGTAAACAAAGTTTGGTTGAGATCTGGTGACCTGACGGTTTTCAAGCAGTAGTAGTAGTAGTAGTAGTAATAGTAGCAGAAGTAGTAATAGTAGTGTGTGTATGTGTGTATATATGTGTGTGTATATGCATGTGTCTATATGTCTGTGTATATATGTGTGTGTATTTATGTGCCTTGCTTAAAACCCACCTTTTCGCTAGATGATCACTAAGTTACTTTGCTGTTGTGTTCTGTGTCTGAGGTGTACTTATGTTCTCTGTCTGTCCGTCTGCCTGGTTCCCTGTCTCCATTGTCCATTGTCCTGTGTCTATGACTCCTCTCATTTCTTTTTTATTACTTCCATATATTTATGTAGTCTATGATTATTTTTTTTATTATTTATTTATTTTATGTTTTTTTCCCGATTTTTTTATCCCATTTTATCCCCAGTTTAGTGCTCATTTGAATTACTCAATCCTGGTTGCTACTCCATCCTCTGCCGATCTGGGGAGGGCCGAGACTGATTCCATGCATCCTCCGAGACATGGGCAGTCAAGTCAGCCGCTTCTTTTCACCTGCCCGAGGAAGCTTCACCGGTAGGACATAACACGTGGGAGGTTCACGCTATTCCAACCAGTTCCCCTCCCTCTGAACAGGCGCCCTTAACGATCAGAGGAGGAACCATATAAGCAACCAGGATGTTGCATGTTTTTGTGAAGGGGGTTCCTATATGAAGGAGACCCCTGGGAGGCACGGGGAGAACATGCAAACTCCACACAGAAAGGCCATTTTGCCAACCCCACCCGGGTGGTGGGCACTCGAGGACATGCGGACGGGCACGCATTCCTTCAGTGTTCACATCGGCCCAGGTGGGAATCGAACCCACGACCTTCGAGCTGTGAGGCGATAGTGCTTACCACTGCACCACCGTACCTCCCTATGTAGTCTATGATTGTAACATATGAGGGGAGTCATACACCAAAGTAAAAGTAATAATAAAAAAGCTAACCTAAAGAAACATAACTACAGATAACAAGTATTACACAAATTAACAGATTGGTGAGGAGGGAGAGAGACTGCAAGTTCTGAAGGTCTTCTTAAGCTTAATGAGTGCACCAGATCCAGGTGCACCCAATCAACCTAATGACCACAACACCAGGCCTGTGCAAGACAGGACCAGGAGAATGGGAAGATTACCATTTTATGTTGCAATTTGTGTGAGATCATATCATATAATGCCAGTATTAAGAGTAACTATATTATGTGTAGACATTTACAAAATCAAGAACATCTTAATTGAAGTAATCCATTTTATGTTTCAGTAGGTATACATTAGATATTAGGAGTAGTAGTATGTTAAAGGACAGCGGTTGATGCCGTTTACTTCCATTGCATGCATTGTGTTGCCCCATGTTTTGCAACCAGCTGACCTAGCAGCATTAGCATTTAGCTAATAACCACACCAAAGATAATTATAGCCTACATCATCTAGTTGCCTATATAGCACTATGTTTATCATCAAGCCTTTTCACAGCTCAAAACATTGGTTGACTACATTGCAGTACAAGTTACACATTGCATAGACCACAGGATTCCTTTAAGGAAATGATCATTTATTCTGCCAAACATGTCATGGTGCTTACCTCTCTGCTTATAATGAGCAAGTGTGCTTCTAACGAAGTCACATGACACTAAGTCTTCTCCTTCTTCCTTTGATTGGATTATTGGTTGGCAGCTAGCTTTCGGGTACAATACTGCCACTTACTGATCTGGAGTGTGACAATAAACTAATTTTTGATCTATCAAACTATAAACACAATAGTCAGTGACATAAAAGGAACCAAAGAATACTAATTTCCTCTTACGCTGTTCATTTATTGTCTTAATATTAAATACCAGATGGACTATCTAACAGTTATATTCCATGATATAGGAGAAAATCCTGTACCACAATGGTTTCTAATAATTGCATACAAAATTTGGCATAATTAAATGATATAATTCCAGCCTGTAAAACAAACAAAATTGTTAGTACTAAATGGCCTGCATTTATATAGCGCTTTTATCCAAAGCGCTTTACAATCAGTAGGTAGTCTACATTCACCCATTCATACACCGAGCAAGGAGGGTTAAGTGTCTTGCCCAAGGACACAACGACAGCAGCTGGGAGGGAGCGGGGATCGAACCGCCAACCCTTGCATCATTGGCCGACCCGCGCTACCTCCTGAGCTAAAGCCGCTAAAGTACTAAATACATTTACCTACATATAAAACAAAAAGTACATTATAGCAATGATGTGAAAAAACATCTCAAGTCTAGTGTTTCATTAAATCTATATATGTGGTGATAGTATGTGCAATTTGTCTATAAAAAATGCTTCACATTTTAAGAACAGCAAGTCTAGATTGTTGTTGTAATGAATTTTTGCAATACCTTAAGTGTAGGCTGAAGATTAAGTGGCTGTGTGATGTTGTGGGCACTGAGTGTGTCTCCATGTCCCCAGTGTCCACTGCTCAGGTTGTCTAAAATTGTGAAAGGGCCTTTCTGTGGAGTCTGCATGTTTTTCCCTGAGAGTTCCTCCAGAACATCATGAACCCCCCACCCAAAAAAAAAAAAAAACATGCAGAAGATTGCTGCTTGACCAGCAAAGGTTGAGTGAAAGTTGGTCCATGTGCGCTAAGAGGAGAAAGCTATCTACTGCCTCTGGCCTGCCCTGAGGAGGAAGGACAAGCCTGGATGAGAGAAATATGGAGAGCACATTTCAAATGCATTGTCCCAAAACATTAAATAACTCAAACCAAAGTGCATTTGTGATGCATAAACTACAGTAAGCTACTGTTACCGTTTAGCTGTAAAGCCAGGGAGCAATGAAAACACATGTCCACTCCAAAGCAATCGATTACCAATAAACTGATGGTAGTATGTTTTTTTGTTCAATTTGTGTCTGATTCATGAATGTATAAGTCTGATGTGATGATGATGATGTGTGTGTGTGTGTGTGTGTGTGTGTGTGTGTGTGTGTGTGTGTGTGTGTGTGTGTGTGTGTGATATAGCTATATATATATATATATATACAGTATATATATATAGGGAAAAGTAGGCTACTCGTGCACAATCCAAGCAGGGAGGTGCTGGTCACAGCAAGCAGGATCAAAATAACATAAAAACAGTCTCTACAGGAACAAGTCCATATGAAGTTGACCGTACACTCCAGAAGAACAAGGTGACCAATGTTGTATCAAATGATCATATTTATTTTAAGAGGAACAACGCGTTTCGCAGGCTTGCTGCTTCATCAGGTTCATAGTGTTGGCAAAGCTGAACTTTGGATGAACTTTTGCTCCACCACCTGCGAGGGGGCAAAGCCGACTGGAGGAGAGGAGACTCCTATTTAATCAAAATGCTATTCACCAAAGTTTTCTATATATCCTGTGTGCACTGAAGTCACAATGTTATAACCATATGTCACGTGAAACATGGATTGTATTATATCGTTGAAATGTATTGTGTTGACTGAGGGATGTGAACACGTGTCTATGGACTTCCAAGTGGAAAATGTAATCTCAATATGAATGGATTTTAATTGTATGCTGAAATAGTCTGTGTTACATGCACAAAGTTTGAAATGACAATTGTATTAATGCATTGTTGTGTGCTGAAGTAAGCCTGTTACATAACATGTTTTCAGATGAGAGTGGCAAGAGAGTGTCATTGAGTTCAAGACCATAGGAGGTGTCCCATGCAGTTGATGGATGTTTTTAGATAAGGATGGTTTAGAGTATCATTGAGTTCAAGACACCTAAGGGAGGTGGCCCAGTAGATGGGCAGGGCCACCATTAGGAGAGGGATCATGTTGGATCCAATAAGAATTGAAGTCATTGAGTCAGCAAAAAATATAGACACACCCTCGACAATGACAGATAAAAGGACCGGACCTCAGAGCCTTGGTGCTCTCCTGCATAGGCAGGGAGTCAGACGGGAGACCGTCACTTAGATGCCCTCGAATCCACCAGGGAGAGAGTAGAGATTGAGAGCAGGCCATTAGATTAAAGCTGGAGTTAGGGATAAAAGAAGCACTGAATTGGGTGCCCGTGCAGGAGATCCCCTGTGAATTTACGGGTGGAGCACGAAGAACAGAGGTCTGTAGGCAGACCATTAGATTGAGAGCAGGCCATTAGATTAAAGCTGGAGTTAGGGATAAAAGAAGCACTGAATTGGGTGCCCGTGCAGGAGATCCCCTGTGAATTTACGGGTGGAGCACGAAGAACAGAGGTCTGTAGGCAGACCATTAGATTGAGAGCAGGCCATTAGACTAAAGCTGGAGTTAGGGATAAAAGAAGCACTGAATTGGGTGCCCGTGCAGGAAATCCCCTGTGAATTTACGGGTGGAGCACGAAGAACAGAGGTCTGTAGGCAGACCATTAGATTAATAGAAGTTAAAAGAAGTTCTGGAGTTAGGGATAAAAGAAGCACTGAATTGGGTGCCCGTGCAGGAAATCCCCTGTGAATTTACGGGTGGAGCACGAAGAACAGAGGTCTGTAGGCAGACCATTAGATTAATAGAAGTTAAAAGAAGTTCTGGAGTTAGGGATAAAAGAAGCACTGAATTGGGTGCCCGTGCAGGAAATCCCCTGTGAATTTACGGGTGGAGCACGAAGAACAGAGGTCTGTAGGCAGACCATTAGATTAATAGAAGTTAAAAGAAGTTCTGGAGTTAGGGATAAAAGAAGCACTGAATTGGGTGCCCGTGCAGGAAATCCCCTGTGAATTTACGGGTGGAGCACGAAGAACAGAGGTCTGTAGGCAGACCATTAGATTAATAGAAGTTAAAAGAAGTTCTGGAGTTAGGGATAAAAGAAGCACTGAATTGGGTGCCCGTGCAGGAAATCCCCTGTGAATTTACGGGTGGAGCACGAAGAACAGAGGCCTTTAGTCAGGCCATTAGAATAAAGGAATGATCTAAACGACAAAACAAGGCTTCATTTAGAGAGGTTGGCCACCTCAGATAATAAATCTTTAAAAGCCAAGAGTGATACTTAAATAGGGAGAGTATAATGAACTCCATGTTGAAAATTAAGGTAACGTACATTGGATAATGATGTCATGTATATTGGACTGAATGTAATGGACAATGATAGTATGCTTTGTAAGGAGAAGTGTTAACTTATATATAAAACCTATAAAAACCAAGGATTTTTCATTTTATTATTTTTCTTCTTCAAAACATCATTGAGAAGGGTCCACACATCTAATAAGGTAAGAGGCATGATTTTGGGTTCAGATAATTAGCCTCCTCCATGCATGTAGAAATGACAGAATGATCTCGGGCTTCAGCTCGTTTTTTCTCACACAGAAAATATGTACTGGGTGATTCTACTATATAGGTTAGTCAATTCTTTCACCCTGGAGGGAAAAAGTGCCGTAAGGCCACCTGTATCGGTAGACTGCCCACCCGATGTTCGGGGAGGAGGGGGTAGAGGTCCTAGATTAAGACCCGGAGGTGGACAAAGGATTAACGTGTTGTTACTCATCGGGGGGAACTTACGTGTCTGCCTTTTTACTCTGGGTATTTATAGTCGTATGGGATAGCCTCTATTAGGAAGAGATCCGCTGGTTATCACGGTCTCTCGCCTCCGTGATTTGGGAGTGCTCCGATGACGCTATTCTAACTCTCAGGGGAGGGGTCATAGGTCAGAGGTCGCTCGCAAATCATTTCATGGCGCCCAGAACGCGGGGCACGGGGAAGGCAAGAAGCCTTTCCGTGTTAAAATTCAAGAATCCATATATTTATATTGTTGTGCTTTCATGCCGCGTCAGACTAAAACTTGACCTTGGGTGGGGGTAAACCGGCTAAACTCATCTAAATAGTGCAAGTCTATCTGATAAACTCAGAAAGAAGCCGCAAATGTCGCACCGAGAACTCTCGCGGGGGAGACGGTGGATAATTTGTGGGCTTCTGCCTCAAACCTGAGGAGGATGGAAGTGCAGCAAATCACACGGTATATAGGTAGGAATCCGTACCTAATACAGGGGAAAAGTCCAGGCCAATAGAACGGCCGACTTCGCACTTAGAGTACTCTCGTATTGTATCCGGTAAGAGTAGCTTCGAGATGTACTGTATTTTATTCACAGGGGCTATATAGCTAATAGCATTCAAACCCGCTGATTTAATACAGGTGTGATAAAATTCTCACTAAATCCTACTGAAATCCTCTCAAGTCACCACCACCACGAGTCAAAAGGTCAGAAGCCTAACGGCTGGTCGTAAAGACGAGGGGCGGACGACAGAGACTTGGGGATCAGGGATCCCCCGCCGTATGCGTTAGACACAGTACCCCTCTTAGCATCAGTGAGGAGGGGGAGATGAAATGGCAGAGCCAGAACTTAGCTCAAGAAAGGACGATGTTGAGCGATGCAGAAAGAGAGCTGCAAAAATATTTGTGAATGTGAAATATGGACATTTATTATCAGCCAGCGCTACCGTTGATACAAGCGCTGTGCTGTAAATTAACCCTATTAGAGAGGGAAATGCAGCCCTTCAAAGGCACTTAGATGTGATAAGGAATGGTGACGGAGCTGCACTAAAACCTTGAAAGAGGAATGAGAGATAAGGAGGACGAGATAAGACAGTGACTCTGACACCCAAGACAGATGGGGCCAGCAAAGATGCCTGGCAAGGCGCCAGCTCAAAAAAGATGAATATGCCTTCGCACCAGATAGCAACGTGACAAACTACAAATTGAGTATAGAGAAACTTATTGACACAACAGTTCCTCCACTAAGTTAAGGGAAGAGCTGTGAGCCACAGCAGTGGTCAATAGCAGAAAGCTAAAAAACCCAAGAAGGTGAAACTAAATAAAATAATAATAACAAAAGGAAAATTAGTAAAATAAGCTAAGAGTGGTGAGCCACACCGACACACGCGACTACGTGGCACGAGGATAATCGTGGAGTCGAAGCGTCAGCATAAAGAGACGCGGCAGGTATGGTGGTGCGAGACTGAGGGGTATCACGCTACGTGTCCAAAGAGTTGGACTAGCGTGGATGGTGTGACACGCGTACCGGGGAACAGAGGTAGCCCAGGTCGCGACGAACATTCATCATGCTTTAGGCCACGCGGGGGGAGCTCGTGTGAAACAGTTGTGTGAATCGAGTATAGGTCCCTCAGGTCTAGTAAAAGGCTGCACAAAGGAGTGCAAAATGTACAAATACAGGGAGGCTGACTGTCAGAAGCATGACAGCTAGTTTTTATGTGTGTGACATGATTCATTCTTACTTTCTACCGAAAGCTGGAGGAGGCAACCCAAATTACCTCTATTGTATATAGATAAAAGCAACAGGCGTACTAGACAATGCAAAAAAGAAGTAGCCTGTTTGAAAATAAATAGTAGGGAAAAGACAAGGTGGTGTAGACCATGATAGGAGCCCGCGAGACTGCTGTTACTGTACTTTCTCTGTCATGCTACTAAACACTCTGCTATGTGTGGATGGACAGAGAGGGCTAAGAGACTCGGGGCTTATAGCCAGGAGGGCTATGGGTTATGTACTATACATGTAGACTGCACTGAAGTGCCTGGCTCAAAGGGAATCCATGAAGTCAGTAAAAAAGGGGAGGGCTATTGATGCCTTGCTCATCCTGTAGGGAAGACATTCCATATAATAAGATGGTTTATTGCTGGCAGCATAGGAGGGAGATTAGAATTTATGGGCCACCTGGGCAGCAGGTCAGAGACTCTGGCAGAACGCCCAGGAGATCTTATCAGAGAAATGATTGATAGAGAAGAGGTCTGCAGCAGAAAGAGATCTACTGTAAAAGACAGATCAAAAAATGCCAAGTGCAAGCCAATCTATATAATATAGTGATCATCTCATTAGTCTATTGATCATCTGCACATAGTATATATAGTATATGAATAAGAAGGAATAAATAGGAATTTACCGTTAAAGCGGTGCACAATGTAATGAGCAAAATAATAGAATAAAAGTTTACAGTAGTTGGAACGGCTGTGACCCCTTCAAGAAGAGGAGGGGCAGGGGTGAAAGAGATAATGGGAGCTTCATGAGCAGGACGGTGTGGGAAAGCCATTTGTTCTGAACTAAAGAGCTTGCAGACAGTCACTGACTGTTATTCTGATTTATCGGGCAGTGTTAGGATAATCAACACTTACCCTACCAATCCTGAAATGTCTAATAGACCTATTGAACCCTTAGAGGGGGAGGGAGAGGGAAACACAGGCTCACCCATAGAGGTAAGATACTTCTTACCAAGTAATCCAAATTAATTTGAATTTATACACAACAGTAAATAAGTAAGTAAAGCAACACGCCTTCCATAAGAAATAGATGGGAGGGAAAACAAGCTAATAGAGAATACTGTGAAGTCTGTTATGAAATCCTTATGTGGCAACATGGGACTATAGGGCTTCAGTTATCGGGAGGCGTTAGGCCCCCTGCTCACATCTCTACCTCGGTTGCTCCCCACAGAAGCCAAAGGAGACAGGAGGGAAGCGAAAGTGGAGTGCAGCATTCCAAATGGAAGGCGGGAAGTATACAGAGGAATACCCCCTGTCCGAATCCCTACCCAACAGCACCGAGACGGTCAGTGAGACTGGACAGCCAGATGGGGGACCTGTTGGGGAACCACTTTCCCAGAAAATGGAAGCTGTCCTAGCTGAGTTAGAGGGGGTGGATTTGTCAGCTACTCAAGATGGTGATGTGTTAGAGGTAACGAGTGCTGACTATGATCTTGATTTTGGGTTAAAAGAGGTAGACTTGGGCCAGAATAATTTGAGCAAAATAAATGAACAAGGTGGAAAAATGGAGGGAATGCACTATGGAGGAGAAGAAGATATGAGAAATAATGAGAGAAATAAGGAGCACAGAATAGAGCCTAGCTCTACTACACACCATGGAGCGATTATACGAGTTGAGGTGAAAGGTAAAATGAAAACCCCTGTAAGGACGATCAAGGGGGAACCAATAGCTGTACAGAAGAGGGGAAGTGGGGGGCCAGATGATAGGTCCATCGTTCTGGAGCAAGGTGGAAATATGAGAGTGGTTATAAAGCAGGGGAAAAGGGAAATAATCGAACAGGAGAAAAGAATGGAGCTTTACGACTATAGGGGAAGAAGGTTTACAGACTACCAATTGGAAAATCCATTTAATTGGCTGAAAATAGTGTCAGGCCGGTGGGGAAGAATACCTAAGGAACCCCCTTATTGGGAAGTGGGAGAAGAGCTTCTAGCCAAATGGTGGAATGAATCAAAACTGGGGTGGGGGCCGGTAGGGAAATGGAAATGTGGTCCTATTGGCCTATTCCCCAACGTCCAGATGCCAGGCAGAATGCCGTATCCCACTGCGGTTCCTCTGAGAGTCACCCTGCTGGAAAGCCCCTTTGGGCCATGGTGTGAAATCCGAGAGCTGGGAGGAGCAGTGATGGGTCACCTGGTCCCATGGATGCACAACACAGCGGGGGCTCGCACCATGCCACTGGAGCCACGTTACCGGGTTCCGGATCGCCAGTTCCCCTTAAGCGGTGGGGGAAAGGGGGGTGGAACTCCGGGAGCCCCTCGACCCACAACATCTCGAGGCCACGCCCCAGGCCACGCCCCTGGCCACGCCCCCTGGCAAAAGTCCAAGAGGGGGTGTTGGCAAAGCTGAACTTTGGATGAACTTTTGCTCCACCACCTGCGAGGGGGCAAAGCCGACTGGAGGAGAGGAGACTCCTATTTAATCAAAATGCTATTCACCAAAGTTTTCTATATATCCTGTGTGCACTGAAGTCACAATGTTATAACCATATGTCACGTGAAACATGGATTGTATTATATCGTTGAAATGTATTGTGTTGACTGAGGGATGTGAACACGTGTCTATGGACTTCCAAGTGGAAAATGTAATCTCAATATGAATGGATTTTAATTGTATGCTGAAATAGTCTGTGTTACATGCACAAAGTTAACATGTTTTCAGATGAGAGTGGCAAGAGAGTGTCATTGAGTTCAAGACCATAGGAGGTGTCCCATGCAGTTGATGGATGTTTTTAGATAAGGATGGTTTAGAGTATCATTGAGTTCAAGACACCTAAGGGAGGTGGCCCAGTAGATGGGCAGGGCCACCATTAGGAGAGGGATCATGTTGGATCCAATAAGAATTGAAGTCATTGAGTCAGCAAAAAATATAGACACACCCTCGACAATGACAGATAAAAGGACCGGACCTCAGAGCCTTGGTGCTCTCCTGCATAGGCAGGGAGTCAGACGGGAGACCGTCACTTAGATGTCCTCGAATCCACCAGGGAGAGAGCAGAGATTGAGAGCAGGCCATTAGATTAAAGCTGGAGTTAGGGATAAAAGAAGCACTGAATTGGGTGCCCGTGCAGGAGATCCCCTGTGAATTTACGGGTGGAGCACGAAGAACAGAGGTCTGTAGGCAGACCATTAGATTGAGAGCAGGCCATTAGATTAAAGCTGGAGTTAGGGATAAAAGAAGCACTGAATTGGGTGCCCGTGCAGGAGATCCCCTGTGAATTTACGGGTGGAGCACGAAGAACAGAGGTCTGTAGGCAGACCATTAGATTGAGAGCAGGCCATTAGACTAAAGCTGGAGTTAGGGATAAAAGAAGCACTGAATTGGGTGCCCGTGCAGGAAATCCCCTGTGAATTTACGGGTGGAGCACGAAGAACAGAGGTCTGTAGGCAGACCATTAGATTAATAGAAGTTAAAAGAAGTTCTGGAGTTAGGGATAAAAGAAGCACTGAATTGGGTGCCCGTGCAGGAAATCCCCTGTGAATTTACGGGTGGAGCACGAAGAACAGAGGTCTGTAGGCAGACCATTAGATTAATAGAAGTTAAAAGAAGTTCTGGAGTTAGGGATAAAAGAAGCACTGAATTGGGTGCCCGTGCAGGAAATCCCCTGTGAATTTACGGGTGGAGCACGAAGAACAGAGGTCTGTAGGCAGACCATTAGATTAATAGAAGTTAAAAGAAGTTCTGGAGTTAGGGATAAAAGAAGCACTGAATTGGGTGCCCGTGCAGGAAATCCCCTGTGAATTTACGGGTGGAGCACGAAGAACAGAGGTCTGT
>NW_028151837.1:25000-103658 GCF_964638095.1 Poromitra crassiceps
GTGTTGAAAATGTCTGCATTGCCCAGATGATGTTTACTGATGTGGAAGCTTTATCAGTGGGAAAAGCGTGCACAACCAGAGGTAAGGTTTTCCCATTAGCAATAATGATAAATTACCTCAAGATCAAAGTAAATTACATGCAGTAAATTACATCTTAATATTATGATTGGTGGGTGCCCTTCATTGTGACTGTTTGGCTGTTTTTTTTAGTTTGATTAAGCAATGTGAAATGTTTGTATTTGTAGAATCGAACGTCTATGGAGGGATGTTTGGACTGGGGTCACGCACATTTACTACGATGTCCTACACAGCCTGGAAGAAGATGGATCCCTTGACATCTCAGATAGTCTTCACCTCTTCTGTGTTCAGTACACCTTCCTCCCTAGGCTCAAGGGTGATCTGACAAGGTTTTCTGCTGGATGGAATAATCATTCCATCAGAACGGAGAACTACTATACTCCCAATCAGCTGTGGGAGCTCGGGATGATGCAGCGCCCTTTCAGAGAGCTAGACACAATGGAACAAGATGTGGCAGTTGAAGAGCCAGACACATTGGACCAAGATGTGGCAGTTGAGTAATTATAGCAACCATATTGTTCTGACAAATGTGTATCCTTGCAGATATGATTCTCAATCCACACACTGACATTCTTTCGGATTTTCAGGGAATCCAGATCAACGACATTGATTGGGAGTGCTCAGGGCTGGCCCATAGCAATGCTTCTACCCCAGGTGTTACGGTGCCAGAACTGGAATGTCCACTGACTGCAGAGGACATTGAGACACTACGCCGCACTGTTGATCCCCTCTCTCATTCAGATAATTTTGGCAAAGACATTTATTTGGTCACATTATCACATGCTTTGTACCTACTACGGCATCATCGACTAACCTAATTTCAAATTGAACTTCAGCAATTTGTGTTGATTAACAAACAGTATTGGAACCTATAAAGAAAGGAAAGACGTCACTCACATCACAGGGTTCCAATTTTGTTAATAGTGGAACTTAACCTGCCCACCTTATTCACTTCAATAGAACTGTCCCCAAATTATATCCAGAATGCAAAATTTGAACGCCGTGATGAGAGTGATGTCTCTTCCTTCTTTATAGGTTAATGGAACACAGAGAGGAAGCAAAATTTTGCATTTTGTATCAACGTAAACTCATATATAAAATAATTTTTGAGGGCTTTAAAGCATGAATGACAGATGAGGCTATTTTTCTAAAAAACACACACACACACACACACACACACACACACACACACGCACGCACACACTTTTGGGGCTATAGCCCCCAATTCCCAGGCCTAACGTGACTCCTGTATCTCTATAGCTAGTGTGGGGGAATAGTTCCAGGAAGTACATAAAATATAACTGATATTTGAAAAAAGGGGGGTGGAAGCGCCACGTGGATCTTCAAGTAAAAATCAGCAAAAACAGGTGCTCTTTGGTGAGGGTGCACAGTAACTTCAAATTTTTTTGCCACAAACGGAAGCAGTCAGAGTTGAATGCAAAATATGTCATGGTACATTCTCTCATTGGCAATAAAAAACACTGCACATATATTTCTCCCCGAAACCTACGGTTGGGCCTTTAAATGTCTCACCCTTTCAAAGTAACTACCGCGCTGCATAGTCGGGAACTATTGTGAGGTAAAAAAGAAAAAAGGTCCATTGGAGTGGGTGGAAATGATGCAACTCTTATATTTCTATGACTCCGCTCAGTATTACTGAATTATTGTCTTATTTTGCTAGTTTTAACCTTTGTGTATCCCTTGTGTTTTTTTTAATACTTCTGGGCTTTTTGTTTGTCGATAATTTTGACTGTGTTAATATGGCATATGGCATAAATTTGTCAGGGGGTGTGTACTTTTGCAATAAAAAAAAGTCTATACTACACTGTGTAATCAAAATAGCTCCTCCCTTATACCTTTTGTATATTTTTTATCCCTTTGACTAATTAGAAGTGCAATTTTTGGACCCCTCGCTATTACTTTATTTGACAAAAAACACAAATTGTATTATTTTATGCCAACATCCTGGACTTAATGCAACCAAATGCAAACCAAAATTGGTTTTACTTCGTTTCGAACTCAAGCTCTCACTAGTGCCTACAACGCTGCGACGCAGCCCTATGGAAGACTGTCATTTTGCTCCAAAATTACTTTTCATTAAAACCGACCAGCCACCCGTAGGTGGCGTGGTACCCCCTGGGGCTGACAGGGATCCACGTGACTACGTCACGTCCTGTCAGCCCAGGGATAATCACTTACGCTTTCTTCCAGCCGCTGAGAAGACGTGTTTTCTAAAGCTCCGCGGTTAACTATGAGTTAGCTCTCTTACATAGCTTTAGATACTAGGCTCGTTCCGGCTGATTTGCGCACCTCAAGAGGTTTGCGTGGACGGGATAAAGCAGGCTTCGGGGACCCGACCCTGTACCCTTCACCAGCGGTGTCGGAACAAGTCATCTAAAAGCTAAGAGTATCTTCCTTAGTTAACTGTTTATTGCTACCGCCGTGTAGTTCTGCTGCTACCGCCGTGTAGTGGTTATTGCTGCCGCTGTGTAGCTTTGCTTCGCTCCCCTGGCTGGGGCAGCGTTTTCGTTTGAGGGCCGAATTAGGTCCGCGCTCAAAACTGTTAAGCTAGGTTGCATGTTGCTGTTAGCTTACAGTGTAGCACTAGAGCAATAGGCTAGCCAGCCTGGTTTTTGCGGATAAGCTAGCGTGCACCCGTGTCGTTAGCGTCCATTTGCTTGCTTTAGGCGCCGGCTATATTGTCAGAGCGCGCACGTTACTCCAGGAGTAACGTTAAATAGATAGTTAGCGAGTTGCTCAGTGCAGCTAGCTTGGACTAGCTTGTAGCACTCCAGCTATCTGGCTGCGTCCCCAGACAGGGTAACGACTACCTCTGTGTAGGGCGCGCGGTAAGCGAGAGTAGTAGCTAGAAGCCATGCTCTTCAGTTAGCTAGATAGCTAGCTTGCTACCCGTGCAGCCAGTATCTAGTGTTGTAGCACTCCAGCTTCTTACCGTCGCAGGCTATTGCTTACACGGTAACCCCGTTATTCCTGTTAGCAGAGAGAGGGGGGAACAGCTAGGTGCTGTGTTAGCTGTGAGGCTACGCTGGCCGGTTACGACCGGCACAATGAGAATGATGTGTGCACTGCCTAAGGGCATGAGCACGCTGCACAGGCGTTGCTGGGACCTACATACGGCTTGTAGTGTAGATTTTACTGGCGCCGGCCCCTAAGGGGGCACTCTGAGATTTAGCTGAGCGAGTACGCTAGCTAAAAGTTGTTTTGACTTCTCTCAGTTCTTACCCTTCTTAGCCAGCTTGCTTGTCTGCTAAGTGTTGCGTGCAAATAGCATCTACTAGATTGTAACTCCCTCTGAGGAGTTTCTTCTGAGATTGACTAGCTTCGCGGGCCGCTGGCCTCTGCCTGCGGTCACGCTTGCTTCCCCGTGTTACTCAGGGTAGAGACTCGCTGCACCGGCTTGTACGCAGGCTTGTGTTAGCGCACGCTTGTCTCTCAGTGCTTACGCTAGCTTAGCTAGTGGTTGGTTCACACCTGTTCTCGCGGGTTAACAGGTTGTGGGTATTGTTGCCCCCCCGTCGGGCTGGGCTATTGCCGCTTACGTTACCATTGCACGCGCATGTTCGCTAGCCTCCGGGTTGCTTACTGTCTAGCCTGTGCTTCTTGTTAGCCTGCTAGCCTGCTTAAACGGTACTCCCGCTACCAGGGTGCGGCCCGCGGGAGCTTACTATTAGTGATTAGCTTCCGGCTTTCTCTTGCTACTAGCAGGGAAAGTCAGCGAGGGGATGGGCTGTGTGTATCACTGCATTGGCCGAGTATGAACCGGCACGTTAAGTGCGTGTTCTGCCTTGAGCATGAGCACGCTGCACAGGCGCCTTGAACCCGCGGTCTTGCAGCTGCTGGGCTAGCCCAGGGCCGCAGCTAAGCTCTTGAGAGCTGACCAAGGTCCGCTCTCAAAAGAGTGTGAAAGCTAGCTTGCATATGTGCAGATAGCATTAGTACTGTTTAGCACAGAACTATAGTATGGTTGCAGATAGCTGGCGTGCACCCGTGCAGTTAGTATCTGTGTGCTAAGTACATTGGGCGCGAGCTACCTCCGCTACAATAGACATACCGCCCCGTGCTGGCGCTACGCGTCCAGCAGGGGTTACAGCTCGCCAAGGTCTGGGCTCAGTGCCAGCCTTTGGCTGGTAGCTCTAAGGACAAGCCCACCGCCCTTGGTGCCCAAGGCCCGGGGTGGTTGGGAGCTCTCCATGGGTCGCACTCCCTTGTTGGGGCGCCCCCTGCAAGTGCAGGTAGCCTGGCAGGGGGCACAGTGCACCTTGGTCCATGGCCACGGCCTGGCCTCGGTCGGCAGCGCCCAGGTCAAGCGCACCGGTTGGCTCACCAAGGCTGGGCTCAGTTCCAGCCTGCGGCTTGTAGCTTTAGGCCCACCGTCCTCGGTGCCCAAGGCCCGAGTTCGGTCGGGAGCTCGCCCAGGGTCTCATACCCATCATCAAGGCTCGCCTTGGTCCATGGCTACGGCCTGGCCTCGGCTAGAGGCTCCTAGGACAGCCCACCATCAATGGCGCCGACGGCCCATTGCTGGTCGGGAGCTCGCCTGGGGGCCGCACTGTCGGACAAGTCCACGTGCGGCCGGTCTCGAGAAAGAACGTTACCTCCGCAGTCCCCCCACCTGCGAAAGTCGCACAGCAGGAGGGGGGGGGGGGGGGCACTTCGATACAACAGCGCGTCAGTAGGCGGAGCTTGCGTAAGAAGTTCTCCCCCAGCATGCACAGCTTCTACGGAACTGACCATGCGGCGGGGGGGCGTAGCCTCTCACGTCCCGCCCCCCCATCAGGGTACCGGATCAAAAGGTCCCGGTGCCCAGCAATATGCTCATGACAGGTTCCGCTCCTTTGGCCACAAGAGACCATCTTGTCCAACAGGCTCGATGCCTGGGAGCATCTATGTTCCCCGTCCCCATTACGGCGCACCCTCCAGAAGGGATACGCTCTACAGTTTGCCCCGCACCCACGTTCGACGGGACCCCCGATCCGGCCGTGGAGGGGGAGGCCATGGACATACTCCACAAGGAGGTTATTCGTTCCTCGCCAGAGGGCCGATTCGCTCGGTTCCCAAGGCAGATGCGCGCTTGGGTTTTCTACCACAGGTACTTATCGTACCCAAGAAGGACGGCTCCATGCGTCCAAAATTGGACCTTCGGCATCTCAACAAGACGCTGAGGAAGTCCCGTTCCGAATGCTCTCTTCCCCGCCTATTCAACGAGTTGAGACAGGGGGATTTCTTACTTCCGGGGATCTGAAAGGTGCATTCTTCCATGTCCACGTGGTCAGGAGACACAGGAAATACCTGAGGTTCTCCTTCCTGGGGAAGGCTTACGAGTTCTGTGTCTTGCCATTCGGCATGTCTTGAGCCCGCGAACCCCCACGGTGTGCGTGGAGACAGCCTTGGCTCCCCTCCGCGCGAGGGGGATCCGCGTCTTCCTATATCTCGACGACGTTCGCTTAGCGGCCGACTCGAGGGTCCGTGCCACGGAACATACCAAGGTGGTGACTGATCACCGGCAAACCTTAGGGTGTTTGGTGAACTGGCAGAAGAGTGGCCTCGTCCCAGCGCAGGCGGCGACCTTCCTGGGGCTCGAGCTAGACTTCCTGCGAGCCTTTCGCCAGAGCGACAGGCTCGCACGGTTTGGACAGCAAGCCAAGGACGTTAGGTCTGTGCCCTCGGTGTCAGTGCATCAGTGCACAGTGATGTTGGGCCTGATGGCCTCAGCACTGCATGTGCTACCGCTGGGGAGGCTACACATGCTCCCGTGGTCCAAATATGGGCCCTGGCCATATGGGCGGACGCCCGTTACCTCTCGAGAGGTACTCGGTGGGGCCCTGTCCCGCTCAGGATGGTGATTCGCACAGACGCCTCCCTCTGGGGAGGGGGTGCGATTTGCGGGCATTTTTCGGCCAACGGCCGGTGGGAGGCTCAGGAGCTTCGCCACATAAACGTGCTAGAGCTGAAGGCGATTCGATTTGATTTGATTTGATTTATTTTGGTGAAAAAGTCAACACAGATACAGGGAACAGACAGTCCACCGAGGATAAAAACACAAGAAAGCCTGGCTCTTTCAAGCACCGGCTTATTTCCATTGCGGTCCTCAACGTACAACATAGAGACAAAAACACACACGAATGGGAATCACCTTCTATACTCGAATTAAGACTATTACATTATTTATTAAGACTATTACATTATTATTAAGACTATTACATTATTATTAAGACTATTACATTATTATTAAGACTATTACATTATTAATTAAGACTATTACATTATTCATTAAGACTATTACATTACGGCTCGTTTTAGTCTGTTTTGGCCCAGGCAGACATGGTTTGCGGACCTGGTCTCCCTGGCGCAAGATCCGCCCTGGGCGTTGCCGGTACGGGCTGATCTCCTATCCCAGGCAGAGGGGGAGGTGTTCCACCCCTCCCCAGGCAGGTGGAAGCTAGCGGTCTGGCTCCTGAACGGGACCAGTTGCTAGCACAGGGCTTGCCCGACAATGTGGTGCGCACTATTCAGAGTGCTAGGGCTGCTAAAAATCGACCCGCATTCAGTACGCGTACAAGTGGCGGGTTTTTTCGCGATGGTGCACAAGTAAGGGTGTGGATCCAGTGAACTGCAGCGTGCGCCCAGTTCTCTGTTTCCTTCAAAGCTTGCTTGACGCGGGCCAGTCCCCGCAGTCGCTTAAGGTCTACGTAGCCGCGATTTCGGCTTGCCACATGGGGATTGAAGGGACCCCCGTGGGGGTGTGCCCTTTGGTCTCGCGCTTCATGAAGGGGGCGCGTAAACTGCGCCCGCCGTTGCGGTGCGTTTTTCCGAAATGGGACCTGGTTACGGTGCTGGACGGGCTAACGGGTCATCCGTTTGAACCCTTGGACTCCACCGATTTAAAGGTTCTGTCCTTAAAGACCGCGCTGCTGCTGGCCTTATCGTCAGGAAAGAGAGTCGGTGACCTGATTGCCCTCTCGGTGCAGCAGGCCTGTATGGTTTTTGGGGACGATGGGCGCAGGGTTACGTTGCGACCTAACCCGGCGTACCAGCCCAAGAATATTAATGCCAGCTATAGGTCTATGGTTATAGACTTATCAGCATTCTGTCCCCCGCCGTTCAGTTCGGGTGAGGAGAGACGTTTGCACATGCTGTGCCCCATAAGGGCGCTCTCGGCCTATGTGTCCAGGACGCGTTCATTACGCATTACAGATCAGCTGTTGGTTTGCTTTGGGCAAAGGGCCCAGGGCGGACCCCTTTCCAAGGATCGCTTATCGCACTGGATAGTGGAGGCGATCGCGTTGGCATACTCTGCCGCGGGCAAGGTTCCCCCGGAGGGTATCAAGGCGCATTCGACGCGAGGTGTTGCGACATCCTCTGCGTTGTTGCGTGGTGTGTCGGTGGAGGACATGTGTGCCGCGGCCTCATGGTCCTCTCATCACACTTTTGTCAGGTACTACAGTCTCGACGTGTCCGGTTCGCAGTTCGCGCACGCGGTGCTGTCGGTGGCAAGAAAGTAGTATCATTGCCACTCTAATATGTCATTCGGTTAGGCATAAACGTTGCCATATGGCCGTGGTTCACCGGTGCCTTTCGGGTCGCCCTGTGGGTGCTCCCGGCAGCAAGGTCGGTTGAATTGAGGCACTAGTGAAAGCTTGAGTTCGAAACTAAGTAAAACGTTAGGGTTGTGCTACAACCCAGGTTTTACGAGTGAGAACGAGAGCTCTCACTACCCAGCCTTGCTGTGTCGATGCGTCACGGGGTGCGTCGGATCTCAGCGGGCTGGAAGAAATTAGAGTGATTATCCCTGGGCTGACAGGACGTGACGTAGTCACATGGATCCGTGTCAGCCCCAGGGGGTACCACGCCACCTACGGGTGGCTGGTCGGTTTTAATGAAAAGTAATTTTGGAGCAAAATGACAGTCTTCCATAGGGCTGCGTCGCAGCGTTGTAGGCACTAGTGAGAGCTCTCGTTCTCACTCGTAAAACCTGGGTTGTAGCACAACCCTAACGTTTTCAACCAACCTCCGCCAGTTTGAGTTACCGCCTGGAATTTTCCTTTTTGAGCAATGATTTTTCCCTAGTTTCCACAAGATAGAGCCATTTCCTCATATTTGGAATATATTTTTATACACCGTTTTTTTGGTTGAGTTGGAATGAACATATGATGCAGAAACAAATTAATTTAACATCCAAGTCTTCCAAATGTTTCATATCTCCCAAATATACATTTAAGTTATGGTAGTACATTTTGTCCCAAATGTTGATTTCTTATACTATATGGCAAGTCAAATAAATACAACTTTTCAACTACAGTTGTAGTTTGTAAGTGTCAGACATATCTCAGATAATCTTAGTATTTATCATATTTTTGCTAAAGGATGCCTGCAAATCAATTTCTCTTGATACAAAAATGACAGCCATCTCATAATGTAGCAAACAACGCATTCTTTAAGAGCGTGGTGGTTCATTGTGTCAATACATTCTGTTCATTAGGAAGTCTTTGGACCATCTGCAGATGGAGTTTGGCATGCCCAGCTGGGAGAGCTTCTCATGCAGCAAGGCCAGGATGATCAATCATATTTATGTTTATCTCAAGTTATCTCAAGGCGCTTTACAAATAGAGTAGGTAGAAGACCAGGCTCTTTATTTCAGACCCAACAATTGAAACAAGTCTCACATGGACCGACAATTTTACTGTGAGGTCATGTGGCAATTGAAACAATGACCCAACAAAAGCAAGCACTAGGTGACGGTGGCAAGGTAGAAAACCCCTTTAACGGGGAACATTTATTGGTCTCGTCAGCACAAAACATGCTGTCACTTGAACCGTATAATGAAAAGTGGATACAGCAACAGGGTCAAACATAAAACAAGGGTGATTGGACACTGCGAGACAGCATTTGTCACTTAACAGAAAACACATTGAAAACAGGAAACCTATCATCTAGTTCTTATTATAACAGCTGTGGAGTGGAGAGCCTGCAAACAACGTAATTTAAAGAAAATCAATGACTCATTGAAGACCACAAATACCGGTTAAGAGTTTCAAAGTGTGCAGCAACAGCTGTGGAGACCCTGCAAACATAATGTTCAATAAAGAAACATAAAAGCTGACATTTGAGGGCTGTTACACTATATCTGTAGTAAGAACAGGCAAGCATCTGCCGTGACACCCCTACAGCCTCCTACGCCATGGGATGAGTGTGAGGTCAAACTTTAAGAAAACCTGCTCCGCCATAGAAGGCCTCTGTCATTACTTCTTTGAACTCTGTATAGGTTAATAAATGAGGAACAGGCAGGCAGATGGTATTTGTACAGGCAGCAACTGTTGGGTAGCAAACCCTGTGAGCACCATATGTCACATGGCATGTGTGGTTGAACTCCACATAGACTTTCAATTTCTCTTCTCGTAAGATGGGAATGTGGCCCTGTCCTGTCAGCCACTGCAGAAAGGTACTGGGCGTGAGGGGACCTGGACAATCATCCACTTCTACTTCACCTTTTGGATGGTCACCTTTTCAGAGACAGAAAGCACAATAGAATACTTACACAAGTCCACTACTTTCTGAAATCAGAACTGCCATTTTATTTCATGTCCTACAGTATTGAGTTGAAGTGATTAACCCTCAGATGGTCTTCGTCTTTTGGTCACACCGAGGGCCTTCGGGTCAATTTGACCCGGCTCATGTTCAACCATTCTAAAGTCGTTATAAACCCCAAAAATCCTACTAATCATAGTTTGTTCTTCATTTTAATAAAGAGCTACTCAAGTTTATTTATTATCTCCGCGAGGAGATTATGAGATTGTCGCTGTCAGTGCGTCTGTCTGTCTGTGCGTCTGTGCGTACGTGTGTTCCTGCGTGCGTGTGTTCCTCCCGGATCTCGAGAACCGTTGGTCGGATCTACTTCAAACTTTGGGAGTGTACTAAGGAGTACGTGATGGAGTACAGTGACCTGTTTTCGTGCAATTCGGTATAGCGCCACCTACTGGCAACACAGTGCGTGTGTTCCTTGTGTGTTCCTCCCGGATCTCCAGAACCATTGGTCGGATCTACTTCAAACTTTAGGAGTGTACTAAGGAGTACGTGACAGAGAACAGTGACCTGTTTTCGTGCAATTCGGCATAGCGCCACCTACTGGCAACACAACAAGTGGTTTATCTTGAGAACCCCTCGTCCGATCAACTTCAAACTCGGGGAGTGCGCTTAGGGGGACCCAATGGAGTGCAGGGAGCTGAATTCCAGGCAATTCAGCATAGCGCCACCTACTGGCAACAAATAAAACTTCTTGCAATTCGCCTTAGCACCACCTACTTGCAACAAAAAATGCTTATCTCAACAACTCTTTCCCGGGGTTTCCACCCACACAGGGTCTATGTGCCGACAGGCCGCAGTGCCGACAGGCCGCAATGCCGATAGCCCACAAGCAGAACCAGCTCATGAGCGAGGCGGCGTGCAGCGTGTCGGTGGACCGGCTGGAGCTAACCTCTCCCAGCCCCCACGCCAAACCTAACCTCCCCCCATGCCTAAACCTAACCTCCCCCAGACCCTAACCCAAAACCTAACCTCTCCCACCCCCCACGCCTAAACCTAACCTCCCCCAGACCCTAACCCAAAACCTAACCTCTCCCACCCCCCACGCCTAAACCTAAGGTCGGCATTGCGGATGGTCGGCATAGCGGGTGGACACCCCACACAGGTGCAAGAGAGGTGACCTGTAGCTAAAATTGCAAAAAAGTATCAAAACATACTGTCAACTCTGAGTGAACTTTCATTGTGTGTGTGTGTGTGTATGTGTGTGTGTGTGTGTGTGTGTGTGTCAGAATGCAATGTTTACTAGAAAATACCAATATGTCTAACATTTTCAAAGAAAGAAATTGTCTAAATTTCACTTCTGACCCCTTTTAGCCTCCACTTTCAATGGCCGGGTCAAATTGACCCGAAGACCATGGGTGTTATATGTTGATGCAGGGGGGGGTAGCAAATGGATGAAATGTATCATTTTCATATCACATGTTTAGTACAGTAAATGAGCCAAGCAGAAGAAGTTTCATAGAGAAAAAAATATTTTAACATACTTTTCCTTGATGTTGAAATTCTAAAACGGGTCAGATTGACCCGAAGACCATGCGAGGGTTAATCAGATGTGTCTGATCAAAAGTCACACCTGATTAATCACTTCATTCAACACACTTTAAGAGTGACAACCATAAACTTATTTGTATAATGTGGAAATGTGTGTAAACTTTGTATAATTGTCGTCTGTGTGACCCTTTCTTAGATAATTGAAATTGTATCACACCAAAAAGAGCCCAAATTATGTCATTGTGATACAATTTCAATTATCTAAGACAGGGTTACATGGACGATGACGATTATACAAAGCCTACACACATAATTGAAGCATTCACTCCAAATAAGCTTGATAATGATAGTGTTAACTACATGGAAACATGACGTGTATGATGAGAGACACCAAGTACAGAGAGTTTGCAAGAAGAAACGAGCAATTACAGTCATCCAGCTCCTGCAAGAAGTCCTGCAGATGGTTCATGAGTTTGACCTCCATCTGAAGGTTGTTGGAGCCCTTCTCGCTGAACTGAGCCATCGGCCTGGTGAGAGAAAAATATATTATTCTAGGTTCCTGTAGTGGGAGCTATTGGTGCATATTGGGAAGAAACCAGATGCCATATGGTAGACTATAAGACTAAAGACACCTGTTTCAGAAAGTGAACGTTATACTTGGTTAATCTAATTCTCCGGACACCGCAGGAGCAGGAGAGAGGATTCAATGCCCCTTTCCACAATTCAGGCTTCTTTCACACGCGGACCGAAAGAGCGAGAAAGAGACATTTACGCGTGTACACGGACAGGACAGATAAATTGGTAGATTCACACAGACTTTTCTACCTTAGTAAGTGGGTTTGTCCTCAGGGGAGTTGAACGCCCCTGCCCAACATAGTTCCCGGTCACATGGGCAGATGGGGCTCATATAAGCCATGGTAGGCAATTCATCTAGGAGATGGACACTCCAAACAAAAAACGCAGGCGCTGCCTGGCTTCGCACCATACACCATCCGTAGGTTGGCGGACGAGGGCTTATGCCCGAACGGCCCACAGTTCTTGTTTGCACATTGAAAAGCTTGCCAATGATTTGTGCAGGCTTGTCTGAGAGAAAGTAGTGCTACAGGCTAGATTCATGCTTGACGCAAGCTACATAGTTGCAAGCGACTAAGCTCTGCAAGGCTCCACGAACCTTCCTTGCAACCTTGCGTGTGTCATGTCAAAACTTGTAACTTGACGCAGGCACAAGTGTAATTCCTTGTGTTTCCAAACGGGGCGCACATCAAATGCATGGGTTTCGTCGATTGATCTATTTGGCCCCCTGCTGGACAGGCGATGTATTTGTGACATACGAGGAGGCATGCACATCTGGAGCTTACATGGCTTGCGTTTAGCCTGATTTGTAACTCTCATGGCTCAAGCCCAATTGAAAGTGACTTGAGCCGTGAGCCATGAGACCTGAGACGTGAGGTATAAATCAGGCTTTATGTTGCTTATGTGGATTAAAAATACATATATAAATATCACAGGGAGACACCTTAAATTACACACTGTAAACAGTTAAATGTGATACCAGTCCATCCTTACATGATTAACTCACCTTCACCTCCATTCCAGGAACAAAGAGTGGTTGGCAGATGTCTGGGTATCGGCTCATAAGATCAGCAAGACCATAAAGGTTAAGACCATCATGTAGCTGGGAGAGAAGGGCCACCAGTCGGAGTGTGGCATGAAGAACAACAGCGCTGAAAATTTGGGGTGAGCATGGAGAAAATTAGGGGTGGGTGAGTAAAGTTAAAAATAAAAATCTCAATAGTAACACACCACAGTGTAAAGGCAAGAATTATACCAAACAATTTCTTCTCTCTTTGCTACGGTAACATGTCCACGGTAGCCGCAGGTAGAAATATCTTCAACCAGTTCAAGCATTGCATCTTCTGTGGCCGACTCGACCTTAAAGCCAGACAGACAGACAGACGGACACACACAAACATCCCAAAGTGAACCCATCTCTCTTTAAGCATTAAGGTATCCTAAATACTCAATGTATAACTGCAAACTCTTTTAAGACAAAATGCAAAAACTCATGGGTTTACCATCTAACATTCACTGTGAAAGCCCCTGACCTCCCCCATGTCCAGTGACATTTAAGTAAATTCTCACAATAAGCTCTGTGCACCAGGTCCATACTTCCTGAAAGGAAGTTGGCATGAATATTTCTTGTCTCAGACTATTGGATTAATTGATTAATCAGCTGTGCACTGGGTGTTCCAAAAGTGTGCTGCACAACTGATTAATCAATTAATCCAATAAAGTGAGACAGGAAATATTCATGCCCACTTCCTTTCAGGAAGTAGTGGAGCTGGTGCACAGAGCCTATTGCTATAATCACAGAATTAAAGAGTAGAAGTGTCATGGACTGTCTGAATTCCAGGAAGTCCACGTCCGACGGAAATGGCCATGTTTTTTTGCCCTGCGGTTTTCTTTCCTTCGGTTTTTTGATCCCCGCATAGACATTACCATAGACATGATCAGTAGGTGGCGGTAATACACCTAATCCGCCGTAGAAGCTACGCGTGGAACTCAGATAGCAGGGCAAAAAAACATGGTCGTTTTGCTCAGACGATTATCGGGGCTTGGCCAGTCTAGTGATATGTCTATGGCTGATGCATGACGCATTACCGTGATGTGATGCCAAACATTTACAGCAGTAAAACAAAATAGTCTTTACCTTGGAGATAAGTGCTGTATAGTGAGAGTCACAGACATCCTCTTTTGAAAGGTGCTCCAACTGCACCTCTCCAGTACAGAGGTACTTGTAACACCACGGTTTGAGGCAGCAGGGTGGTGGTCCACCTTGTGCAAGACTAGCAGCCCATATTTCACCAGCACTCCTGAAAGAGATGCAATATACATAGCAGTCACATAGGCATACTGTAAAAACTGAAAAGATCATTGGCAATTTGGCAAAGCTTTCTTAACAGTCATTGGCATGATAATATGTAACGAATATTATGTTTGAGGTCTCACAGATCCCACTATGTAGTATATCCACATGACATACCTGAAGTTGGCTTGGTCCAGATCTAATACAGTATATTTTGGACATTTTCCAGTCGGGTCACCCTCAAACAGCCTCCGTTCCATGCCAGCAACCATGTCTGTTAACGCAAAGAATCAATCCATTGATGTAATAATAACTACAGTAACTTTAACTGCTGTTTCACAACATAATTTCAGTCACATATTATAATGTGTGTACCTGTGAGGAATTCCTTCCGGAGTGCCCCTGTATCGACACCTGCCTCTCCTATGAACTGGACCGTCAGCTGGTTGGTAGGGCCGGACTTCTTTTGGCGCTTCCATTGAGCAAGACCGCGCTCCAATAACTGGGATCTTGACACAGTGATGGGAAATTCTCCCTCTTTGTTCACAGCAGCAGAGATGGTCTGAAGGACATCAGCAACGCTGAAGGAGAAATTATTGAATTAAAAAAAAGGAAAAAAACGTATTGTGTTTATTTATGTCGGTAGTTTGTGAGTGAGTGTTGTCTTGCTTAAGAGTGACAACACCAGCCTTTTTAATAAAACCATTTGAAAAACCAATTAAAACGTGTGGGACCTTACTTTTTTAATCGAAATAACAAATCACTCAGAAAGGAAGAGAAGAACACAAAGCATACACACCTTGAAATGCTGTCATTTGAAGTAAGGACGTTTTTTTCATTGCTGAAATGACAAAGTGAATATGAAGAGTAGTGTTAAAAGCCACTATATACATGACATACAACATAATATATGAAATATAGCAGACCGGTCTTATAGCAGTCAGTATTTAGGATAACTCGGTCCATATCAAAGCATCAAATCTAACCGATCAATATATTAATCCATTGGAGGGATGACGGATGGTTCGAATAAGATCCCAAACTCAGGCGCTGAAATGCTGTCATTTGAAGTAAGGACGTTTTTTTTTCATTGCTGAAATGACAAAGTGAATATGAATTTCAAGTAAGATCTCAAACTCAGGCGCTACAATGCCATACAGCATTTGTGAAATTGAGCTAAAATATTCCATTACCTCTCTCCGCACATGCTTGCATGGATCTCTAGCTCGTGCTGAGGAAACATCCGTCCACATATTGGGCACACGGTCTGTAACCGGAACCACAGAAATGTTGAATACCGGTAATAAAAACAATTTAATTAATCAACTTTGCCTCTACGTTTGACCCATCCTACCTGGCTGGAATGACTCGCTAAACTGCAATCGACATTTGATTGGTTCTGGTTGTTTTCCACCGAAACCAATCAAAAAGCTGTTTGAGACTGCATGTCCAGCCCATGTGTGTGTGTCAATCACAGTTGTTTGCTGTGATGCAAATAAAAATAAAGGCTATGGCACAGAGAAGTTCAGACCATGGCTGGCATGAGAAAAGCACCCTTGAGGCTCTATGTGGATGGATATGAATCCAACGACTCATCTGGAATTGCCAAAGAGATCAATAACCCTCTGCCTGGAACATGGTCAAGAACACTGACAGGAGGATGAACCCTAACATACATGTCTTATTATTAATCTTAAAGCTGCAGTCCCTCGCGGCTGGAGTCACACATAGCTCCCCCTCCCCACCCCTTTAGCTTTAAAATGCACATGTCTTTATGGTGGGGGAGGAAACCGGAGCACCTGGCGGAACGCCATGCAAACATGGTGAGAACAAAATCGCACGCAGTAAGGTCTGAACCCAGAAACGTCCTGTAGTGAGGCAGCAGTGCTAAAAAAACATGTCAGGTGGACACAATAACGTCTTGAAATATACACAAAACATAACAAACCTCTGTGTTCGAAGACACGGCCACATCATCCCAAGACATGGGCACCACATCATCATCATAAGCTGTCAAGAGGAAAGGGGAATGGAATGGGGTGAGTGGGGGGCAGTTTATAAGATTAATGGTATTTAGATGTGAAGCGGATGCAACAATGTTTCTGCAGATACTGTTCAATTACAAATATGTCGGTCTTCGGTTGAAAACACTTTCAATATTGGTTCCAATACATAGCTCACTAAACTCAAAAGCTGTCTAACAATGAACATTTGTTCACTATTTAAGCTTAAATATATATTTGTGAATAACATTTTTTTAAGTTTTATGTCCCAATAAGTAGCCTACTCCAATATACCATTGGATTATGCATATACCCCAAATTAATAACTATTTGAGGATGTCTAAATGATTGAATTGACATGCTACTGCTTATGCCGATGGAAACATGATTATACACAAAAAGGGTAACTGGCCCGACATGCTAGTACCTGATTAGAGTTCCTTCCCCTCCCGCCTTCCACATCTGACTCGAGGTAACTGGTACACAGCTCATCATCACTAATCTGATAAAGGAGAGTAGGACATTCTGTTACAAAAGTGACAGTTTCCCAAGTAAGTAGTGTACAAGTGTCATTCATCATGTTGGGTGGAAATTAATAATCTGTAGCAGCAGGATAAATTCACCGATTAACACTTTAAGCCCTATTTCTAGAGTCCCTAGCATGTTTCTGAGATGTACAGATTAAAACTTCTCAAGTACCAAACATGACATTCATGCAATAGAACACGAGCGGGAGTGCGATATTGGCGGATAACAGCACTGCTGTGATTCTGTCGTAGGTACGAGCTTGTGTTGTATTGCTTTTATACAACAGGTCCACGCTGTCAATAAAGGTTGTCAATAAAGGCGACAATGATTCGTTTTATTCTGCCCAGACTAGTTCCCCAACTGCACTTGTATCAGCACTGCTGTGATTCGGTGAATTGCTTTTGTTGAGGTAGCTGCGAAAAGGTACGAGTTACGATAATGTGGAATTAATATATCACTAATTTGCCTCTGTCTCTACAATGGGTGGACGGAACTACCTGTTGTAGAATGGTCTATACATACCTCCTGTGCGTAAGCATCTTTACCTTCGCATGTTTCAACATGGAGTGCAAGCATTTGTAATGGATAGCTGGTGTGGCAGGATTGGCACATTGCCCTTGCCATATTGGAGAATGACTCAGAATCAGGGGGCAGTGGTTTAGTGTCTAGTTCTTCTTGGATTGGAGCAATGTACAGGACACACTTTCCACCTGTACTTGCAGTCTTCAGCCTTAGCCCAGTATATCCATCTTCAGGGGACACCATATGGAGTTTCCGAGCACCCCATCCCCCTAACAAGAAATGTTACGCAATAGTTTCACTTAAATGAAGGTGACAGTACTCATTACAATTTTATAACGTACTGATCCAAGTAAATATACAGTGGGATTGGATATCTATTTAACCTACCTGATGGTTTGAAAATCAACCCCCCAGACACACTTTCCAATTTTGGATAAAGACCTTTCAGTGTTGAAGATATCTTCAGGAGTAATATGAAACAACATAAAATTAATAAAATGAAAGCATTGGATAGAGTTATCAGATGACTGCAAATCTGGAACAGGCCTTACCTCATCATGAGTGCAGTTCTCAGGAATCTGTGTGGACCTGCGTCCCAAACCAGCTTGCAGATGAATGACTTCTTCAGTAGCTTTTGGAGTGCGCTCAACAAGCTTGGGCAGGAGATACAATGTGATCTGCATCTCTTTGACTGGTGTGCAGTTGGTAGAAGGCGCTCTGAGGCACCGTCGCTTTCCCTTGGCTCCAAACATGGCAGGAAAGGACCTATGATGAGAATGTTTTAAGTTGACATTTGTATTGTTTTGTTTCATTAGCAGACATCTGTGAATGTCTCCAGTCCTGTGGCAACTAAAAATGCTGACGCTATTCGCTATTAACAATACCTGCTAGACTCACTAGATGGCGCTATTGAACAAATACAAAATGTTTACAAGCCTGGTATAATATTTGTTATGCCCCTACTATCTACATTATTCAATGACAGTCCATCTTTTCAGGTTTCTTTAGGAAGAAGAAGGAAACAACGACGAGTTGCAGGCTGACAAACAAACCAAACAGTTAGGACCTGGTCATTTCTGTGCGGACACTGGGTCGGTCATCTCTGCCTCTCTCCTGGCCATCTCTGCCTCTGTCCTGACTCCTTCCCTGTATGCTAGAATAACATGTTGGAGGAAATGCATTAGTTAATTTGATGCCGAGTGACGCTAGTCGATATTCATATGGATTTGTAGCACTAGATATATGTTGAACGTAGGGCTGTCAAACAATTCATTTTTTTAATCGCGATTAATCGCTTGAGTTCCATAGTTAATCACAATTTAATCACATGTTTAAAATTCCATTATTTTGCATTTCAAGACAATGTAAAGACATTCTTACCACGTTCCACCATTGGGATCAAATGAACACAAAGAAAATAATTACATGATCTTTTATATTATTTCTTTCAAACCAATAGAAATTTAATTTAAGACCCAGTAATACAATGTCTTCTTCAAAACTTCAACTTTATGTTTTGCATACTGTACCCTATCCGAGATGCAATGTTTTTTTTGAACGGATTTCAGGGTTGCAGCCTAAAAGCCTGTTCATTCCTTCAAAGTGCTTGCCTGTCTGAGTCTGCTGGCTTTGAGACAGAAGGTAGTAGCGTTAGCAGTCTGCAGTCATTGCCACCCATGTAAACGTCGTTTCTAGATGTAACGTTAGTTAGTCTCACAGGTCTGTGGCGACTTACACGTTCTAAAACATTGCTTTGCTTCGGCTTGAGTGAGTGCAGCCTGAATTATTGACAGCGGGACCTGCATGTTTGTGTCGGAGGTAGCGTTAACGTTAGCTCGGACGCTAATAACGTTAGGACTTTGGTCATATGAAATTCCGTCTGACGCAAGATACATATGACTTTTGGTTTGTAAACTGAGCAGTGTGGCAGTGAAACCAAGCATTCCAAAGCCCAGTAGAGTGTTTTTAACGTGTTAATGCTGACAGCCCTAGTTTAATGTTAACTGGGTGTGTGTTCTGAAACACCTGGGAAACGCTGGAGCAGTTTGTTGTTGGCCAGAATGGTCACTGGGACCCACAGGGCCAGGGTTAGATTGGTGATCAAATTAAGGAGGTGCCTTGCCGAATCTACCACTTGTCTTTGGTTTTCTTCCTGTCGAAAGTATAACAAAGGAGCAGTTAAATGTGGTGAAATACACAATACAGGCCGCTAGCGAAACTGCGCTAGCCAGCTAGCTAGCAAGCTAACATTAGCTAGCTATTCATGGGTTTCTGCTGTAGTCTTCTACCCCGGCCACGTAGCTATTTATTTACCTTGTTTGGCATCCTTCCCTTGTCCATGATGATGAGCAGTCTAACGACAGACAATGGAAAGACTGGCGGGCGGCTAATTTAATACATCCATGCTTGGAAGTCGCGGGAGCAAAGACCTGTGGTGTACATGATGTTGACCTGTTGATGATGTCACGGGGTCGGGGGAGGATCAGTTCCGGGTTCACGAGATTCGCTGTCATGTACTGTTCAATGATATATACTGTATAAACATCCTTGTTCAACTCAAAGTGGTCTTCTATGATTGTAGCGAACCTGAATACAACAAGACCAAATAGTTCTAGCGGGAGTGGGTGTGTGGTGCCTCGGCCAAAAAGGAGTTAGGTCAATCAGCGCTCGATTGCTCTTCCTCCTTCCTCCTCTTCCTCCTTGAGGACCCGGATGGCGCACACACATGTTGAAATTTTTGAACACAAGATTCTGAAAATTTTGAATTGAATTTTGAAATAGGAATGTGGAAACTGAATAATTTCAAAGCAAATAAATTCAGTTTAAAATTATGCTATTCAGATTCAGTTTTTCAACTCACATTAAAAAATAAAAATTTCAAAATAAAAAACAGCAATTAAATTTCAAAATGAAAAAATTCGAATTCAAATAGAGCAATTCAAATTCAAATAGAGCAATTCAATTTCAAAATGAAAAAATTCGATTTCAAATAGAGCAAATCTACTGAGCCCCTAAGGTGACATGAAAAAAAAAAAAAAAAAAAAAAAAAAAAAATTGCTATCTCGTGCGCACGCGAAACTAACGCGTGCGCACGCGAAACTATCTCGTGCGCACGCGAAACTAACGCGTGCGCACGTGAAACTATCGCGTGCGCACCAGATAGTTTCGCGTGCGCACGCGATAGTTTCGCGTGCTCACGAGATAGCAAAAAAAAAAAAAAAATTGTAATTTTTTTGCTTTCTCGTGAGCACGCGATAGTTTCGCGTGCGCACGCGAAACGATCTGGTGCATACTGTAGTCTGGAGAGGAGAGAGAGCATATGAGACCTAGTAAAAGTTTGACCTGCTTTAGAAATGACAGTACAGGAGTTAGTTGAGCTATATTTTAACCTTGGACTTCATTATAAGGACATTACTGCTTTGCTTGCAAGTCGTCACCGTTATATTGTCTCCCAACGACATTTAAAACGAATTTTGAAGTCATGTGGTCTGTTTCGGCGCAAGCAGGGCTGTAGTGGTGGCTAAACGCACGTAAACGGCGTTTACGTACCTTTTTCAATGCTCTGCAGCGTTTAGGCACCTTTTAAGATCGTTTACTCACATGTTTAAATCGTTTATGCACACTTATTATTGCACGAGTTTTAACACGTTCGCGTAAACTCCGTTGATGCGGAGACCACGCCAAGCACGTCACACACCAAAAGAAAAGAAAAAAGATTACTCATGGGCATGGCACTGACCAGGATCTCCGCGAACCGTAGCCTAATTTTGTGGAGCGCTCCGCGGGAAAGGTACACGGCCCCGGTCACGTTGGTGCCTTTATCGAGCTGTGCTTGCCTGCCCAGACAGCGCTCCCTTCAAACAACTTAACGGTGCCATTGTGCCAGCGATGCGCAATGCGCATTTGGAGAGCTGAACATATAAGGTTGGTTAAAAATGTGTGTCCGGAGTGGGGAAAATCATATAGGCTCACCGTTTTACAACTGAAGAGTGAATCACTGGTGTAAGAAACATGATTGTTTTCCCTCTGATCAAGTAAAGTTTGTAACATTAGGTGCGTGCGAGTCGACTTGAATAGTCCAGGTGCTACTGTATAAAGCCAATATAATACGACCATGTTGAAAACTATCGAGAAACATACTGGTGTTTGTTGTGCCGAGATCTGTATAAATAAATATTGGCTGACTAAAATGTAGTGGCCAGAGTGGCAGAACCACTTTTATTTCCATGTACAGTATGTTGTCTACCTATCCTTGCCCAATGTGTTTGTGGACAGTTTGAATTATATATTGGTATTCAAGAATCACAGATTCAATCTGTCTACATACTTTTAGCTATAAAACTGAAGCTGACAATCACAGGTACAGTGTGAGAGAGAGAACTATATTACTCTTCAAACTGTATATACAGGGTTCATACAAGGTCCTTTAAAGTAGGCTACCTACTGTATAATTTAACTTTTCATACGTGGAGAAATTCAACAAATGTTCATTAAATACATTTTATATTGATTGTTTAGGCCTAATTATTTGTAAAGTCACAACACATTAGAGATGTGTGTAGTTCATTTTGCTCTCAAATGCACCAGGTTGATGAATTTTACTTTAAAATGTAAAAAAAAAAATCTTCCGGGGGAGAATCCCCCCGGACCCCCCTTGAGGGGCAAGGCCCATCCCATAGCCAGCTACTTTTTCTATCTGGCTGGCTACTCAGAAATGTGGGGGAACCCCCTGATATACCTTATAGGGCTATATGATTCAGATTAAGTTGTTCTATATACTCTCATATTTTGTCTTGTATATCGGTCACGGAAGCTTATTTATCCGCCGTTATAACACTGCCGGTGCCGCGTGAGAAAGCTGCCTCGAGTCAAAAGTATAGTTTACCCACCTTTTTTTTTACCACTACAGCACTGGGCGCAAGGGATATGCCAGCTATGATCAGGTAATTTCTTTCATTTCTGAACAATTACAAGCATCTGGCCAACTACATGGATATCGGTGGATGTACACGAAATGCATGGAGAATGGACTACATGTCAGAAAAGAAGACGTCCGTTTAATTCTTCAAGAACTTGACCCAAGGGGTGTTCAACTCAGAGCAACCAGACGCCTACATCGCCGGAACTATTTTGCAAAAGGGCCCAATTATATCTGGCACTTGGACTCCTGACAAACTGAAGCCATTTGGTATCTGTATCAACGGCTGCATTGACGGGTTTTCACGGAAAATCCTCTGGGTGAATGCATTTACTACAAGCAGTGACCCCAAAATCGTTGGAGGCTACTACATGGAGGCAGTCGAGAAATTAGGTGGCTGTCCAAGGATCGTCAGACCCGACCGGGGCACAGAGAATGTCAAAGTCCGAGACTTGCAGCGTTTTCTCTGTCGCAATATAAACGACGGCTCTGCTATTGGCAGCTACATTGAAGGGGCAAGCACGGCAAATCAGAGGATAGAAAGTTGGTGGGGCTTCCTGAGAAAGGAGTCAATGGAATTCTACATCGCTCTGTTTGTGGATCTGAAGGACCGTGGTTTGTTCGACGGTGCATATCTGGACAAAAGTCTAATCCAGTTCTGCTTCATGGCTATCATCCAGGTAAGATTAGCCTACTATTGCTTTTAATTTGGCAGAAGTTGATATTGCTTAAATAGCACTGTCTGTATAAAATACACTACACTAGTCTGTCTGTATAAAATAGCCTACACTAAAAGCTACACTAGTCTGTGTATGTATAAAATAGGCTACACACTAGTCTGTCTGTATATGTATGTATGTCTGTCTGTCCCTCCTCTCTCCCTCCCTGTCTGTCTCTCTGTCCACTCTCTCCCTGTCTGTATATGTATGTCTGTCTGCCCCTCCTCTCTCCCTCCCTGTCTGTCTCTCTGTCCACTCTCTCCCTGTCTGTATATGTATGTCTGTCTGCCCCCTTCTCTCTGTCTCTCTGCCCCTCTCTGTCTATATGCCTGTCTGCTCCTTCTGTCTCTCTGCACCTCCCTCTATCTATCTGTCTGTCTGTCTGCTCCCTTATCTGTCTCTCTCTGCACCTCCCTCTCTGTCTGTCTGCTCCCTTCTGTCTCTCTCTGACCCTCTCTGTCTATCTGCTCCCTTCTGTCTCTCTCTGACCCTCTCTATCTGTCTGTCTGCTCCCTTCTGTCTCTCTCTGACCCTCTCTGTCTATCTGCTCCCTTCTGTCTCTCTCTGACCCTCTCTGTCTGTCTGTCTGTCTGCTCCCTTCTGTCTCTCTCTGCCCCTCTCTATCTGTCTGTCTGTCTGTCTGCTCCCTTCTGTCTCTCTCTGCCCCTCCCTCTCTGTCTGTATGTCTGTCCCTTTTCTCTCCCTGTCTGTCTCTCTGCCCCCCTCTCCCTCCCCACCATGTTCTCCCTCCCTCCCTGTCTGTCAATTCACTAGACATAATCTATCACTCAAAATCCTGAAGGCCATAAGGCCCACATGAGAATATCAGTTCACTTGTTTTCTTACTCTCTAATATACTGTTTTTCCAGGATGAGTTAGATGAGACCACCTGTGTGTGGGATTCACATCTCATCAGACCATCGAAGAGTGCCCAGCGGTCGACCCAGGGTCATGTACATGTTCCCAGAACTCTACACAACTGATGACTGCGTTTGCCCAGTGGACAGAGCCGATGTACAGCTGTTTCGGAGGGACTGCACATTTCGACCAGCAGTGCCATGTGACACAGACATCTACGACCTCTGCAACATTCTGATGGTGGAGTCACAGTTGCATCTTCCGGCCGATGCTTATCAAGCATTGGATTTGTACCTGCATTTGAGGAATACGATCAGATCCTCTCTCTAATTTGAGAAGGAACTAGAGATCTCCCTCCCTGTCTGTGTGTATATGTATGTCTGTCTGCCCCTCTCTCTCCCTGTCCCCTCTCTGTCTGTATCTGTCTGTCTGTCCCTTCTCTCTGTCTGTCTGTCTGCTCCCTTCTCTGTCTCTCTCTGCACCTCCCTCTCTATCTGTCTGTCTGTCTGTCTGTCTGCCCGCCCCTTCTCTGTCTCTCTCTGGACCTCCCTCTCTATCTGTCTGTCTGTCTGTCTGTCTGTCTGTCTGTCTGTCTGTCTCTCTGCCCCTTCTCTCTGTCTGCTCCCTTCTCTATCTGTCTGTCTGTCTGCCCCTTCTCTGTCTCTCTCTGCACGGTCCTCCTAACCTGACGCTGCCAGATGGACGGTATAGCTCCACATAGGTTTCACTAAACCAGTCGATCTGGGTTTGAAGTCACCAGACCCGCTGACGGAGGCGGGCACTTTGTCCAAGCTACTTGGCAGGTGATTGGATGACCCATCTGTCTATCACCGCTGGTGGGTGTTAACTTCAACCAATCAGATCGCGGAAGGTGCCTGTGGATGATCTCCGTGGTATTCATTGATTGAGTCCTCGCGGTCGTAAAGTCACCTTCGAAGCATTTAGTTAGATTATAACGAACTAGTTGTGTGGCTTAGCCTTCCCAAATGTTGAGGGTCGTTTTTTAGAATGTAATACATAGAATTGGGAACATTACATTCAATTTCATTCAGACTGCCTGTCACTTCCGCGATGTTGACGAGTGAAAAGAACTACAAAGACCATGTACCCACTACTTGCCCAGACGAGCCTGCCCGCCTACGGCCGCCGCTGATTCGTCGGCCCGGCAATGGCCGGCATGGCTCGACCAATCATCTTAAACTGCCTGTGCGGGTCCAGACCGTCACGGAGAACCAAATGAAATGTGAGTTCACGTGACGGGCGGTTTACCAGGCTACGGTCCTCCCTCTGCCATTTGAACATGGTGGCGAAGCTCTGTATTGCAAGTCACCCAGGGGATTTTTTTCCGGGTGTCACTCAAAGTATAAAACAACTCTTTTAATTATCAAATATTTTTTATGGGGCAGTTTTTTCTTCAGAAGCCACTAAGAGCCATATACGGGTGTATTTTCTTCTTTTAATACATCCATGGGTAGGAGGGGTGGGAGACGTCATTGAATACGTCATGGCACACACAGGGCCGTAGCTAGCTATGAGGACGGGGAGGTCCGGACCTCCCCTAATATTTCAGCCTGCCAAAAAAAAAAAAAAAAAATTTTTTTTTTTTTTTTTTTTTTTGCAGGCCAGGCCAGGCCACTCACTGAACAGCAGGCCAGGCGCCGCCTACTGGTTTACTAGTGGTTTTATTACTTTATTCAGGTTTAAAGTGGGTGCATCTCATTGTAAAATTGGACTTGGCCCAAATTGGGCTTCAAATGGCCCAAATCAGGCTTCAAACGGCCCAAATCTGTCTTTAAACGACCCAAATAGGGCTTCAAACGGCCCAAATCTGGCTTCAAACGGCCCAAATTGGGCTTCAAACGGCCCAAATTGAGCTTCAAACGCCCCAAATTTTTTCGCGCGCGTCGGCCCGTATCGGCCTGGCCTGCTTGGTATCTAATGCCCGGCCTGAATTATGATCCCAGTCCGCCCCTGGTGGTGAGTGATGACTGTCTGTCTGCCTGGCGAGATAATTGAAGGTGAGCGAGCTGCGAGACAGTGAGCGAGTGAACGACAGACAGTGAGTGACACTGACAGATTTTTTAGCAACAACCAAGAAAGTAAGTGTCTAGTCTGTCTCTTAAGTAATGTTACCTGTGTGACACGTTGGGATGCTACTGGCTAATCATGCATGATGCCAATTGCCAAGCTCCCGAAGTCAGGTATGCAGGTGGCTATATGCATGGTTTCAGTTTCATGACCCAATAAGTAACAAAAAGAGGTGGTGTAAAGGTAAAAACAACATAATATATTTTATTTTATTTTTCAATCGTTCCTATCAGGAATAAATAAATGTCCCTCTGTATGTTTTTTTTATTATCGATGATGACTTTGTGTGTTGTGTACGGCTTGGGTTGTGTACCTGTGTTTGTAGGTGTCATTTTGATATGAATTTGGCTAAAACAGTTTGTGTTTGTTAGTTACAATTATGTTGACAGGAGAGCTGAGCAGGTGGTGACATGAAAGAGAATATACTGAATAATGACATCACAACAGTATAATCCTAATGTTGATTTAAAATGATATATTACTCTAAATATGGCTTAAAAAGGGGGGGAAAAAAGCTATTTTTTTTTTCAAAAGAATCCGCCTCCCCTTGCTGGACCTCCCCTATTTCGGAACCCTGGCTACGGCCCTGGGCACACATGCGCACTTCGCCTTGGGCTGCATGGCCAGGAAGTCAAACCAGGAAGAAAACCTTCCCTCCAAACTCAGGACCGGCATGAGAAGGTAGCTCCAGCTGTCAGCTGCCAGAGCTGGCAAACTCATAAAGAATGGCAGCAGAGGAGGATTTATTCGGTTTTCTGAAAACGCGAAATATACCTGATAGTGTCATCAACCGACTAACAGATGATGGGGTACGTTAAATTATCCCGCCGGTTTTAACTCATTGCATGGTCTGTAACATGTTGTCTTAATGTTAGCCACATTATCTTAGCAATAGGCTACTGTTAGCCTGCTTTTGCTAGTGTAACTGAGCGTTTGGGTCAGCCTATTACGTGACACGTTGTTAATAACACAATAAACGAGAGAGAGAGTGAGTCAGGCTGTAACGTTACCCCTGTGGTCCACACATAATAATGGCGGTGAACGGCTAAACTGACGTGTTGAAGACAAAACAGACAAAGAAGACAAAAATGGTTCATTCGTGTTGTGTTGTTGTTTAATATCATTCATAACAACACTTTCACTAACGTTAGTGGAGACCAGACTAGCTAATTTACCTGTTGGACCAGACCAGACCAGAGTACCCAGCTAGCAATCTGCCGCTGCCTCTGGTGGCCCGCAATCGCATTTTGAGCGGCAGAGCGGCGGTGGCATTCCTTCAGCGGCCATCCAGCGGCCCACTGGAGGAACGCCGCTACCTTCACTCTGGCGGAATGCCCCTGGAGGGCTAGCAGCGGCAGGCCATCGGCAAGCCGCCAAGAATTTTCCCTCTCTAAGTACCACATCAGCGCTGGAGGGGCGCTGGTGTCTGGCCGTCGGCAGATAGGCCCACCCCGTCCATTAAACTGCATTCATAAGCATTATGAAACTATAGCTCTAATTTGAAACGATGGGCTAAGTTCTGTTCTATTTTGTTTGAAAGAGACTATTTAATGGATTTCTGTTTTTATTATGCTAGACAAAGGCAAAAATACCTTTACAGCATTCAAAAATGAACTTAGCAAGATTTTCCAAATCACTAAATGGATGAAAAACACAAATGCCCAAAGATTATACATTGTATTTGAGAAGTTTATTGTAGCCTATTTAACCTCTGTAGTAGCCTAATTGTTTTGTCCCTGCAATACTCTGTCTCTTTTTCTCTCATTTACTTTTTATTTCTGTTGTTCTCTCGAATTTTTATATTTACAGTCTTTGAATTAAAAAACATTTATTTATTCATTTATTTATTTATTCATGTCCGAGTGAAATGTTATTTGCTCTCTCTTGTGATTATGAATGGACTAAAGACACCTCACATTAGGATAGTGGACAAACATTTCTAATCACCTGTGTTGGAATGTTCTTTGAATACCAGAAATCAAGTCAATAGCTTATAAATTCACCTCCTTGAATAGTTCATGCCTGAGTCGTAAACCAGAGCAAATTAAAATACAACTGGATGGATGTTGGACTTTGAATGGTTTTGCAATCAGGGTGCGAACTACGGGGGAGCTGGGGGGGGCTTTGGCTCCCCTTAAAGAAATAGTAGACCCCCTGAAAACATGACGTGAAATTTGGGGGGGTCTCTAAATTATTGACTAATATATATTACCCCATGTATTTTCTATTTCTTTTTCTGTACCTTCATAGTGAATAATGCCTAAAATTACGCTATTTTAATCGTATGATTCAGAGTGTGCTCAATCACTGTCAAATTCACTGTAAGCCCCTATACCGACATGCATGTTATTCTTATCATCACCACATCGAAGCGTGGCGGCGCAGGTGCAAATCAAACGTCACTCACGCGGGCAGGTCAGATTTAAAACAACAGCAAGATGTCAAAAAGAAAACAAGGCAGTTTGACAAACTTTACATTCACGAAGAAATGGAAGCAGCCGTCAGTTGAACAGCAACAAGTCGCTTCTACTTCAAACGCAGATGTGGAAAAAGTGACGACGACGTGAAGCTGGAATACCTCCGAGTCCTCCCGCATATGGAGGACTGTTTGTGAGATGGAATGCGTCAGGAACTTCACAGTGAGTGGGACATGTGCGTTATGGAGTGGATAAAAGTGTTGGGCAGAGATATCATGTTCTTGTGGATGCAGTGTATATGGAGAGCAGTGAGCCCGTTTCGCCTTTCTGTGCTCTCTCACCCTCCCTCCCTCTGTGTGCGCAGCGCGCTTTTCTCTCTTGGAGAGAAAAGTGGAACACGACAAGAGCTGTATCCGTGTCTTTGAGCGTGCTGATAAACTATAGAATAGAGATCTTACTGTGGTTTTTGCTTTTTAGAGCGTGGAGGATGTGGTCTGGTCATTGGGCTACCCGGCTACTGCTTATGTGATACTGTAGCCTGTATCGGATGTGCTGCTGCCTGAATCAGACTGTGAACGTTGAAGGGAGGCAGTCCTTTCTGAGGCACGCGCAAGCAGCTGTCCGCACCGGGTCGCGCGCACGTCCCCCGAAAGTCACAGTATATTTCGCACACTGTTTGCAATGACCAAGCAAAGTGGTGTATAGCTTATAAGTGCAGTGGTTCTCAAACTTTTTCAGGTCAAGGACCCCTAAACTGACACAAATTAGACGGAGCCTCATTTGATAAGATTTTGTCCCAGGGTCTCCCAACTGATAGCTTTTGTGACAACCCTCCCACTGTGTGGTCGTCACACGTTTCACTGTTTTATTACATAAAGTGTATGAAACCCATGATCAAAATACATTCAAGATTCAAGATTTTTATTGTCACTCCGTAGTACAAGTATCACGTGTGAAATTCTTGTGCTGTGAACTCCGTTTACAACATAGTACAAATATAACGGGGCATATGAGTGCAAAAACAACAAAAGACACAACAAGCAATAAGGCAGTAGAGCGATAAGACAAGTCAGAGACAGTGGCATATTCACTGCACATAGGTGCACATGTCGTGTGCATACTTGGACGTACATGCATTCTGTCATTGTGTTACTTATCATTGGAATTATTGTAAAAATGATTTTTTTGCTGGGGGCCCCTGGAAGCCCCTCAAGGACCCCTGGGGGTCCCTGGACCCCACTTTGAGAACCTCTGCTTATAGTGCATACCATACATTTGGTCAGCTCTAACCTACACTTCTCCTGTGAGCCCACAACAGGGCTGTGTCTACCCAGTTGTAGCCTAATTTAACCTGTGGAACAATTGTTTTGTCCCTGGAATATAAATAAATAAATAAATAAATATAGTGCAAATAATAATAGGTAGATGTCCAAGAAGAATAAATGTGGGTCATTTATTCACTGGGTATGCAGTGTTATATTTTTCAGCCAGATGCAGGATGATGTCTGTCTGTCTGTCTGTCTCTCTCTCTCTCTCTCTCTCTCTCTCTCTCTCTCTCTCTCTCTCTCTCTCTCTCTCTCTCTCTCTCTCTCTCACACTGGTCAGGTCTGCAGTCTATATATCCCCCCCCCCCCCCATGTCTCATCTGTATCCATTTTTCTGATGTTGTTTTTTGTGTGTAATGAACAGTTTGAAATAAAGATTATTGGGAGGGATTGGGAGGGAGGGGGAGGGGGGGGGTGAGAGTGACGATGGGAAGTGAAGAATTTTGGCACTTTTGCGTTGCCGTAGTGTGACGTTGTGTCTGCGTCCAGGCCATTGAGGCTAGTGTGTCCTGGCGCCATTTTATGAATGGGATTTCAGGAAGCAAACATGCGCCCAGAGTACTGATAGCAACAATCTTTGAAAAAGTTGTTTTAAACCATGACTTGTCTTCACCTATCTACAAAACACAGGACTGATTATAAAAGCGATATACGGACAATAACAGACCGGTTGGTGGCGATCATCCGCTGCCTTCTTGCAACTTCATCACAAGAAAAACAAGACGTGCACGACAACAAAGGACACTGAAAACTTCGGGGCTCTTTGAAAAGCAGATCGGTAAGAATATTTAACGCTATATTTGTAAATCCTATTGTGCTCTGCTGCGATCTTACCATTAGCCATTTCGCTGGTTAGGCAGATAACAACAAGTTAGATGGCTAATAGTTAAATGACGTGTAGACAGCTGTTTGTGTTACACATAGGCCTACAAGTAGCAGAGGCTAGCGTTAGCCACTCTACCCAGTGAAGAAATGCATGGGCCATCCACGTTTCTTGGAGTAAAACGTAAAAAGGCATCGGTTGCAAACATCTATTTTGTGCTCATTCTGGATATATCAATACACCATTTAACACGTTAACTGCCAACGACGTATTGATACGTCAAGCAGAATCCAACCGTTGACTGCCAGCGACGTATTGATACGTCAAAAAAATCGTTTTTTTTTTTTTGACGGTGGATCGTTGATCTGGCCCTTTTGCATCTTCTATTATACTGTTAGAGCCGCCGGGCGTGTGCAATCCATTCCGCCGACCCACTGAGTGGCGACGGTGCTCAGACTATTGAGTGTTGTTTGGCCAGAAACGCACGCATTCCAGCTGAGCTCAACCGAGGACCCAGAAGCGAACGAGCCTCATTCTCATACTGTAGGCGAAAACCTTTCACACGGGCGCACGGCGGTGGGGGGTTCCAAAGGTGGACTGGGTGGAAAGCACACTTTGAAGCGCGCAGCATAAAGCCTAGAGTCACACAAGGCTTCGTCAAAGCTCTCAACCGAAAATCCAAGAACGGATTAAGCCACATCCACGCTCGCCGACGAGGGGCCGCCAGACAGGGAGGCTGCTGCTCACTGCTCAGACAGGCAGGAGAGACTGGCTTGTGACTGACAAACGCTGCTGAAATCCACCAGACACGCCCACGGAGGGAGGAGTTGTAAGGAGAGGGGGTGCGGGCGCTGCTATGGAGGAAATTACTGTTCAGAACTATATTGTTTATGTCTGATGTCTCACTGATGCCAAAAATAAATGGTTAAAGTGACTGTTTGATATTGAATTTCACAAAACTGCGATTATCTCAGCTTTTTGTCTCAGACGCTGAAACCATGCTGTACTCAACGGCTAATATCTACATAACTACTAACTCTACAAACTAACTCTTTTAGACAGAGAAAGCACACATTCTATTAGTACTTTTGTGAACTTTGTGTTGACAAACTCCAAGCAGAAAATTATCCTTGGCTCTTGTAAAATGAGCCAGAATCCTCAAAAAAACCCTCTGGCAAAAGCTACCTACAGTAAAAAAAAAAGGCTGGCAGTGAATGTGTTAACGGTGTTATTCGGCCGTTTAACGTTAACGTACATAATTCCGTTTGCTTTCGCGGCTTATTGATTAAACTAACGTTACAGAGTACAGACCATTGTTAGTGTGTTGCTGCTCACGTTAATTTACTGCGTGCATATTCTTCTGTTTGCGTGCACGGCCATGTAAGATGAGATCAAAACTAACGTTACAGACCGTTACAGTCTGTGACTGTTAGTCTGTAAATCGTTTGTATTATTTTATTTCCTTATCCCCACACTGATGCAAGCTCTATTTTGGACCAAACAGGCTTGAGATGAGCCATGAGTCCAGCAGCTGCATAAAAAAAATGTGAAATTATTATCGCTTATCGGACAAGAGAAGCAGATATTTGTCTGTTATATGTATCAGCTTAAAAATCCATCCTAGCAGCATCATAAAAGGCATTCAAATAGCTATTTTATTTTAAATAAGTAGCTCCCTTTGTTTGTTTCAGGTTGGGTCAATGGACAGCTTTGTCAGAGACACATTGGCGGAGTGGCAACTTCAAGACCTCGTAGATAGTTTTAAAGGTAAGGTTTCTATTTTATTTTTTTATAAATATTCTTATGGAAAATTATTATTTAGCTTGGCCTCGCCTGCCCTATTGGCACGCCCGTGTGTGTGTGTTGCTCTCACTAAATATTATTGCATCAGTGATGTCACAATGCCTCCATGTGTATGTGTTTGTGTGCCTCATTATATCACTGATTACATCATCAGTAGGCATTTTAAAAACTCACACAAAGCTGCTTTATCATGTCTCCTTCCGTGCTGAGATTGCATTAGAAAACAACACGCCATAATATCTTTCAAGCAGTTTTTGTTGATCAGTGCTATCAGCAGCACTTCAATTCGTACGGTCAGTCACACACACACACACACCTGTGAATATAGTATATTGGGGAGAAGGGCATGGTGCTACCGGATAATGCCGGATAATCCTGATGAACTCCACAAATCTTTGTGGACTAAAATACTATGCTACTTCCACTGGCATAGGGGTCATTTTTGGGTTAACTTATGCATTAAGGTTAGTTCTGACTCTTGTGAAGTGCCGTTTTGAATCTCTTGGAAGTAAAAACATTGAAGTGGTCCAAATATTGACCACAAGTGCACTAGTTGTTATTTTAGGGTTGATCATTCATTCATGATCTTTGATGATTCTTCATCTTTTCTGTTTTTGTTTGTTTGTAGGTTGAATCAGCGGTACAGGCGATTCACCAGGGCCGACGCGAGCTGTCAGAGGAGGCCTGCCGCTCCTACACCCGCAAACGCCGAGCTGTCAGAGGAGGCCTGCTGCTCCTACACCCGCAAACGCCGAGTCCTCATCCCCGAGGACCTGAAGCACGTCATCGTGGACGACCAGCATGGCATGCTGTACTGCTATGTGCCCAAGGTGGCCTGCACCAACTGGAAGAGAGTGCTCATGGTCCTGACGGGCGTCGCCGGGCCCCACCAGGATCCGCTGGCCATTCCCGCCAACGAGGCCCACGTGCCGGGGAACCTGCGCACGCTGTCGGAGCCTGCGCTCCTACCTGAAGTTCGTCTTTGTGCGCGAGCCCTTTGAGCGGCTGGTGTCTGCGTACCGCAACAAGTTAACGCGCAGCTACAACACGGCGTTTCATAAACGATATGGCACGAAGATAGTCCGGCGCCACCGACCGGACCCCTGGCCGGAGGCTTTGGAGCGGGGCGATGACGTCTCCTTTGAGGAGTTTGTGTACTACCTTGTGGACCCGGCCACCCAGCGAGAGGAGCCCTTCAACGAGCACTGGGAGCGGGTGCACTCGCTGTGCCACCCCTGCCTCATCCACTACAACGTGGTGGGCAAGTATGAGACGCTGGAGCAGGACTCCCGCTACGTGCTGCAGCTGACCGGGGTGGAGGGGCAGGTCGCCTTCCCGGCCTCCTCCAAGAGCACCAGGACTACGGGCGACATGGCAGTCCAGTTCTTCCACAACATCAGCCCCTTCTACCAGAATAATCTGTACAACCTCTACCGCATGAACTTCCTGCTCTTCAACTACTCCATGCCAGCCTACCTCAAGTTTAGTTGAGGCTGGGACTTCACTCATCCACAGACTCATGCTTGAACTCTCTGATCCTGATCTTTACATGGACTCCACTATGTCACTTTCAAGGTCTGTTACTTTGCACTTTAATGCAAATTAATTTGAAAATTGCCTTTCTGTCTACCTGATACTTTGTATTGCTGGACTGCATACTGCACAAAGACAAATTCCTCATTTGTAACATGTTCATTATGGCTATTAAGTAAGCTTGAATCTTGAGACTATTGTTTATTTATATACTGGACTCCCCCTGCTAGTATTGACTTACAATAATTACAGTCCTTGATAATTACCCACCTATAATGACACACAATTTTATATAAAATTTACTTTTTGGAACACGGTGGAAAAGTAGGAATATCTATGATGTGCTGCTGTGCGTGACTTTATGCTTGTTTTCTATTTGTATCTTTATGACTGTTTTATTTGACTATTGCACTATTTAAGGCAGATTTTGTGATTCAAAATGTTTTTTTTTTTTTTATACATAATTTTTTGGCTTGATGTTTTCTTTAAATATATAGCCCACATAATATGCAACATATACAGAGTTGTCAAGTTTTTTGCTATTTGCAACTCCCAGTTGTCAAATCATCATCGTTTGATTCATTTCTTATGTCCATAAATAAAATAACAAAAAGTTCACGGATCTGTTCTCCTTTAAATTATTATTGTTGTATTAATAATCACATGTTATCATTTAAATCATTGTAATTATGTGCATTATTGAAGTGGTTCTCAACCTTTTTCAACCAAGTACCTCAGAAATTACCACCATATTTAGTGATAAGTAATATTTATAAGTATGAGAGGAAGGGAGCCCTGCCAGTGGATAAGCACTGCATGCATGTATTAGCATAACAATGTATAGTGGGGCTGGGAGGTGCAATACCAGCGGCATGCCATCAGCGTGCCGTGCAAGGGCCGCTGGCTGTGTAAGCTGGTGCCGCCAGCGGACCGCCAGCGAGCCACCCCGGCGGACCGCTGTTTCACCGACTAGCACGACCGCAGCGGAGCCGCTGCGGCTGCCGACGGTGGCCCGCCGAATTGGTCTCCGGCTTGCCGCCGGCGGCCCGCCCATGATCTGCTAGCTGGGGTAGACTTGAAGCGAAATTAAATTAACGTGGCGTCAGTAGCTCTGTCTGTAACGAGTCTGCAAAAAACTGCGAGTTTGACAGTTGTAAACAAACGTTATTAGCTAGCTAACACTACATAAAACAAACACAGAAGAAAGGCTAGATACGTCGAAAAAGCATGTTTACCAACCGTTTGAACAGTTAAATTGAAAGTAGTCTGCCGAAAACAACGAGAGGTTTTGACAGCATTTATTTGACAACACGCACATTTAAACCTGGCGCCTTCCCCAAGTGGTACCTGGAAGTAATGTTGTTTACATGGTGACGTCACGGTGATTTGGTCTATCCACCTTATTTTTGGCGGCCATTTTGCCTTGCCGTATGGGTTCTATTTCCGGTGTAACCAATTTAGATAACCCAGCCCCTGACAAAAAAAACGTCTATGAGGATTTTACCCTTTTACAGCAGAGCCATTCTGCTCTACAACCGTGTCGTTCGGGTGCTGGGATAACGTAATGCATTGTGGGTAGTCGGCTACTAACTGTGGCTAATGTTAGCGGCTAGCTAGCTATGTTACATGGCAGTAAAACGCCACCAAATTGATTTAACTTTTAACCATTTCGAGTAACACACATTTCGAGTTTCCATACGGACCTCCAGCGTTGGTTAGTTGTTTATAACGTGACTATATTTATTACTTTTATAACGGACTCCAGCTTCCGGTTTATAATTCGGGTCTGCAGCCAGAGTATAACAAAGGAAATGGCAAGCGGCAACAATGAGTCACGTTAAACCGGACCTTGTACCCACGCTTCTTTTTTTACAGTGGGGCATTCAAAAATAAGGTGGATAGAAGCTTCACTCTTCTATGCCAACTCTTGAGGGACAGACTAGACATAGAGCCTTGCATGCACAGCCGCAACAACACCGAATAGACACCGAATAGCTTTCTCTAAATAAGTTGCCTGGTAATTGGTGAAAACGCTATATACCTGATAGTGTCATCAACCAACTAACAGATGATGGGGTACGTTAAATGATCCCGCCGGGGTTAACTCATTGCATGCTCTGAAGGTAACATGTTTTTAACGTTAGCCAAATTACGATAGCAATAGGCTATGTTAGCTTGCTTTTGCTAGCTCTAAGTTGCCAGGTAACTTATGGTACGTTTTTCAAACGTTTTTGACATGTGCCCTGCTTTCTCCTCCAGATCGACATCGGCGTCATAAATGTCATGACTGAGGAGCAGCTAGGACAGTATATCGTGAGATATGGTGACAGACTTGCACTCAGATCATTTTGTCGGCAAAGAACTGTGACAAGCGAAAAGTCGGGTGAAGCAGCAAAGTCTACTCTGATGCAGAAAGTAAGAGACAGACTACGAGGACTCCGGAGCACTCCTGCCAGCGACGGTCAGATAGCAGGACCTAGTGGTGTTGGCAATACACATGCAGCCAAAGACAACCGGCGGGTTGAAATGGGATGGCTCCACTTTGATCATGGTGATTATCACCAGGTGCGAACAAGACAGGGAGGTGGAGTACGGCACCTGACTGTCCAGAAAACGGTTACTATGGCAGAGCTGCTGGATATTGAGAAAGGCTTGTTTTTTCCAAATGGACGTTCTACCAAAGGACAGATGGAAAACCTAAAGTTTGATATTCGTGATTTTAGTCACAACCTAATATCATTAGAAAGCACAGTGAACCAGCTGTATGAGCAGACAAAACTACGAATTCTGCGCATATACACTTGCTCCCAGGGTAAAGAAGTTGTCCCAGCCCAAGATGTCTCAGTAATTCTTTCTGATAGTCCTGGATCTTCAGACTTCGAGCTCACAGAGGCCAGGCCAATGAAGGTAATTTATCTTCTGCCACATTTGTGTTATCAAAACATGTATTGTTGTTGAAATAATTAGACACAAGTGACCCAAACATTTGAGTATACATACCCACTTAAAATGTGCAAGGATATGTATCAGTATAGTTTTATGGCAGAAATTTGACTTCATGACAGTCCAATGATCATGTTAATGCCGACATTCACCACAGAAGCACAAATATATGTAAAACTAGCAATGTACTCAGCGTTGGCCGGGTCAAATAGGCACAAAGCAAGTCAGCGGAAGTGCGGATATTCCCTCTGTGCAATACCACCATGCCTTTTGCTTGGCTGGAAATTAAATTAAATTATTAGTTGCTTCCAGGACTTGATGACGTGCCCTTGACCTTCGCCAGATCATTACACCCAGCCATGCAAAATGTCAGCCCAATCCAAACTGGGGTGTGGGTGTGAGGTGTTTTCCAGGTAGTTTCCAGGACTTTCCAGGTGGTTCCAGGACTTTCCAGCCTGCCCATGTCCTTCCCCGGATGATAACCCACCTCCATGCACATTTTCAGCCCAATCGGACCGGCAGTGTGGGCGTATATAGACGACTGACACACTGACAGACAGACAGACGGGCAGACAGACAACTTTATTATGTAGATGATCAACTTATACCAGAGTATTCACTGTTGATGAATCCATCTGCACATGTTTTACATAGCTACCGTACTTACGATGCGTCTGGTTTTGAATTATCACCACTTGCCTCAACAAGGATACATATGTTTAGGTTTGTTTATTTATAGGCAACTTCATTTATTTAGGCCTATATGTCATTATTTAAAGAGAGAGGGAGAGAGAGCTCAACATTTAGGTCCCCAAGGCCAGTGATTCCCACCCTTTTCATATCAAGGACCCTAGTTTTGTCCACATCAGAGCAACGGACCCCCATTTTATGTCTCTAAAATCTGAGAATAATTATGGTAGGTACTAGAGACATCATGTGAAACTGATCAAAGCAGTCATTCTTCTACATTCTCTATTGTGTTAACCTGCAGAAGAAATAATAAATGGGGACCCCCTGGAACCCCCTCATAGCCCCAGCGCCACCCCGCCCCTGCATGAGTGCAGAAATAAATGTCACTCCAAGCTGAAATTTACAGTATACACACTAGAATAAACTAGACTACACCTGGGGTTAACCCACCTCTGTACACACCTGACTGAGTACAACTACAGGATATGATGTAAAAAAGAATGCATTTGATTAACAGGATCGTTTTCAAATAGCCAATTTAATAAGGTCCACCAATCTATTTTAAAAATGAAGCCAGAAAAAACAAAACACTGTCTTCAATCGGGTGATAGTTGAGTTGCAAGAGCTCAAGAGATGTAAATACAATTTCTTAATGTTTGCCCTACACTCTCCACTTCAGTGTATGTTCAATGATGATAATAAGTTCAGAAAAACTTGTTTGGAACAGAAGCTCTCATGGCTGTACAAGCCCATAATCTGCTGATCTGCTAATTTCTTTATAGACCAGGAGAGTGCAGACACGATCTTCGCGGAAGAAAACCAGGGGATATCGTCGGAAGACTGGAACCGATCACCAAGAGAAATCCTCAGATTCAGATCCACACAGTGACTCAATCCCGGAGCAACCTGAAAGAGTAAGCTCCAGTAGAAATGACTGCATTTTTACAGACCCAATCTGTCATATACAGTATACTTTCACATGGCACAACATACATCACATGGCTTGCAATCCAATATACACTAATGCAGGACAATCTGCAAAGAAGTGTGGACCATGGCATGTGTGTATCACAGATCGATTTTTTTGAAAGATGATTTACACCAGTAAATGCTTCCTAGGGCCATGCTAACCAAATCTGCAGGATTGAGATTTTGATGGATACAGGCATTTTTAGAGATCAGCATTAAATTTAGAAACCCCAAACCATTTCCCTGACACTTGCACAGGTCTCATATGCACAGTGGTTCTCAGATTGGGGTCCATTGCTTCCCAGGGGTCCTTGAGGGGGTTCCAGGGGGTCCCCAGGAAAAAGGAGAATAATGTATTTTCCCTATAATTCCATCCATAAGTAACAGAATGTATGACTATTTTGGTCATGGCTTTCATACACTTTCTGTAATAAAACATCCAAAGCAAAAATCGTATCAAATGGGGGCCTGTGGTGCCTTAGTCTCACAGTAACCAGCCATAGATAAATATCTATGTCTGGGGCACAACTCTTAACAAGTGGTTAATAAGACACACACAGAAAAAGTGTGACAGATATATGAATTGACCAACCACGGACCTCCATATTTGCATGACGCAAGTCGTGGGGCGGGACATTATTTTGTGTGTGTGTGTGTGTGTGTGTGTGTGTATAATTTATTATTACTATCATCAACAGATAGAAGAAGCAAGCAGGCAACCAAGACAAGCCCCTCCTGAGATGAGTAACACAGAGGTCCTGCATTCACTATCTTCTCGTGATGTTGACAATCCTGGTCAATTCACGAGCAGGCATGGATCTGAAGATAAGGTACATATTAAAAAAAGATCTGCTCAGGGGCAATGTGTTTTAATTCCATGATGGCTTAAGCCCCAGACACACCAACCCAATGTCAGATAACTAGCAACAACAAAAGCTGACTGGCGTTTCCTCACATCGCCTGTGTCGGGGACAAAAAGTTGCACTATCAGCAAGCAGTATCAGTATAAACTTAGACTTGACCTAATTTAGTTTTGTTTGTTGTAGGTCATGATTAAGGTTCGCTAAACAGGGCCGAATCATTGACAGTGGTGTTAGGTGGTACTTAGACCTGAATTAGCAGTATAGTATTAGTCATCGTAAAAAAAAAAAAAAAAAAAAAAAATCCTAATAAATTTTGTTTGGACCTAATTCTATTGTTGTCTATAGAGTTAGTTCCACCTCTGCGCAGATTCCCCCGCTCTCTTCTCTCTCTCCCCCTCAGGTGTCCTTCATTGGCCTGACGTACACCCCCGCCGCTGCAGCCCTAGGTCCGGCCGTCATCGCCCTAGCCACCTGTCGTCACCCTAGGCCATCTACCCGCTACTCCATCTACTGTCTGACACCCCGGGCTCTTCACCACCACCGACCCCTATCCTCATCATCCTGGTCACCTGCCTGCCTAAGGGAAGGGGGGGACCCCCCCCCCCCCCCCCCCCAGCCTCAACAACGCGGACTCATGGATTCCTCAGATCATCCTCATGGAACTCCCAATCTTGTTACCCTTTTTGTCACCTAGCTAATTAACTATTATTCTCTAAACCTACGAACACTTAAAGACTGCATTTTCTATTTCTTTTTGGACTCTACTTTTTAGATTTTCAACTCCCTTCCCTGATCTTAGGATAATTTAAAAATTACATTTTTATATCCCTTCTGTTGGACTCTTTTTTACATTTTCAATTTTCTGTTCTCTTGTACATTTTATTTCCATAATAAACCATTCACAGAGTTTCATTATCGGAAACTCTGTGCATGGTTTAGCCCGGCATCTCTCGGCCTGTCTCGGAGGGGAGTCCCCAGATGGGGGTCCGCTGCTGTGGCCTGGTGGGTGGGCCCGTCCCCCGCGTGGCCTGCTCTCACGCTCTCAGTCACTATGCTGGTGGCTGGGGGCTGGGGGGGCGGGTCGCGTGGGGGCTGGGTCCGCCTGGGCCGCAGCAATTGGCCCCTAGCACAACGACCTCACAAGGTTCCTCCTCAGCCAAGTCACTGGGGCAATCCATGCGGCGATCCATATGGTGGAAAGGTTTTCTTGCGTTCACTGGGGGTGAGGGGGTGCCGCTGTGTCCCGGCCTGGCCTTCCCCCCCACGCCATATGTGGGCGGGGGCCGGGTCGGGGGGCATCGGTGCTCTTCATCACTGGTCGAGGGCTGCCGGTTGGTTTAGAACAGCTTAGGTAGGCGATAGATTAGCTACAGCCTAAGGCTGACCTGTTAGTGTTCAGGCTAAAATCAGACTAGAGCAGGGTAGGATAGGCCAGATTAGGCTGTAGATTAGCTAGATACTATGTCCCAGTTAGCTCTGGTTAATGCTTAGAGTAGTCAGTTGTCTGATCTTCTCCCCCCCCCCTCTCTTTCCCCCTTTCCCCGCTTCTTCCCTTCTTCCCCCTTCTTGTTCTCCTCTCTTTCCATGCTCTTTCCTCCCCCACATCCCACCGCCCCCCCTCCCTTCTCCTGCTCTCTCCTCATTCTCCCCCCCCTCTGCTCCTTCTCCTCTTCTCCCCTATTTTCCTGAATCCCTGCCACTTCCTGCTCTCCCTTCTCTCACATTCCCCCTGCTCTCCTTCCCCTGCACCCTCCCACCTCTCCTTCTCTGCCTCTCTGTCCTCCCCCCTCTCTCACATTCCCCCTGCTCTCCTTCCCCTGCACCCTCCCACCTCTCCTTCTCTGTCCTCTCCTCCTCCACATTTCCCATTTTCCCCCCACCCTCGCCCTAATCCGGGCCCGTATCCTACTCCCTCCCTCCACCCTAGACCCTACCTCTACCCTCTGTCCTCCCCCCTCTCTCACATTCCCCCTGCTCTTCTTCCCCTGCTCTCCTTCCCCTGCACCTCTACTCTCTGTCCTCCCCCCTCTCTCACATTCCCCCTGCTCTCCTTCCCCTGCACCCTCCCACCTCTCCTTCTCTGTTCTCTCCTCCTCCACACTTCCCATTTTCTCCCCACCCTCGCCCTAATCCGGGCCCGTATCCTACTCCCTCCCTCCACCCTAGACCCTACCTCTACTCTACCTCCCCTGTACCCTTCCACCTCTCCTTCTCTGTTCTCTCCTCCTCTCTGTCCTCTCCCCTCTCTCACATTCCCACTGCTCTCCTTCCCCTGCGCCCTCCCACCTCTCCACATTTCCTATTTTCTCCCCACCTCCCCCCTCTCCTCCCTCCTCCCTCTCCCTCCCTCCTCCACTCTCCTGCTTTCTTCAAATGTTCAAATGTTATCTTTATTCTGTATATTCTTGTTACTGTGTGTTAGCTAGAATCAGCTAGACATACTTTCTGTGAAGCCCTCTGAGACATGCTTGTGAATTAGGGCTATATAAATAAACTTGACTTGACTTGACTTGACTTGAACAGACCGCAAAGACTACAGGCGACGGTCAACTATACTGAACAAAAATATAAACACAGCATTTTGTTTTTGCTCTTATTTTTCATACGTGGAACTAAAACGAATCTAAGACTACTGTACCAAGATATGAATGTGTCTGATAAAAAGTTGCATATGGCACTGGCATTGTCAGCCCTTGCCTGGGCTTTTGCTTGTGGAAGAAGAAAGGAGTCAGTGGACGTGAAAATTAAGGATAAACTGCACTAAATGGGTGATATACATCAACAGGCTCAATGGGCTTTCTCATGTATTGAAATTATCAGATGAGATCGAGTCAAAAGATGTGGACGTTTCTCTCTTCTCGTGCAGTGATTCGCTTAAGCTGACCACCAGCCAATCATAGTGACTTCTCTCCCCGATGGCCCGATGCCAATTCATCATGCTGAATCAGCCAGAAAAGCCGCTGACAAGGGGGACTAGTGCCAATGGTGCGGGACACCTCAAAAACCAGGGCGACAGATGCTCACCACCGGCCCACACTGCCGCCGGCCGACTGTCGGCTTGATGTGTCTGGGGCATGACATCAGATGATGCATAAACAAAGCTAATCTATAATTACAGTATATGTTTTATTTGTATCATCAACAGACAGGAGAACAAAGCAGGCAATCCAGACCAGCCCCTCCTGAGATGAGTAACACAGAGTTCCTGCCTTTACCTTCGGATGATCTTGACAAGCCTACTGGTCCATCCACAAGCATATATGGATCTGAAGAAGAATACTTGCTTTTTGAGGCAGATTCTGCCCTTGCCTTAGCCATCCAATCATCTCTTGAAGACTGTGAAATACAATTTGGACCTGTTTCTGGTGATGATGGTGATCAGGACTCCACTCTTCCCTGGAATCCACAAGACCTCAACAATAATCAGGTATATTTCTAATAGTGCCGCAATTTACTGTCATTATTGATTTGTTTCTTCCAAATTCATTGTTTGATCTATAAAATGTCCAAAAAAACTAAAAACATATCATCACATGTTGTATTTAGATGACTTGTTTTATCCAATTAACAGTCCAAAACCTAAAGATATTCTGTTTATATTCAGAAAAGCAGCAAATCCAGAACCATAGAATAATCTACATATTTTTTCAATTACTTAAAGAGGACATGAAACATGTGATCATTTGACTCACTCAAATTCACCACCTAGATTTGATAGAAAGATGAACAACATTTCAGCTTTGCGCCAGCTAGGGCGCTGCTTGATGATGTCACTAGGTTACTGTACAGTGCAGTAAAGATTTTGAATGTGTTGATGAATCAAAACAACCACAACCCAAGTCAGAAACATGACAGCATATGCTGTGAACCTGTTAGAATTCAAAACCCTTACTACCAGCACTTAAGTAGCCTGTACTCCACTACTGTACTGTACAGTACTTGTCTTGGACCCCAGGAAGACTAGCTGCTGTCTAGACAGGGGCTAATGTGGATCCTTTTCAAAAAACAACTACTGAGAGGTGTATTTTATCAATCACTGTCAACTAATTGATTAATAAATAATCACACCTAATTCGATTTTTCTTTTTCTTGTCTTTTTTGTTTTACATCTCGCAGCATTCAACACTGAATGAGGGACCTGCATCAACAAACAGTCTTGCAGCATCACCAGACCAATCTGAAAAAGAAGGCCGCTATGTGAAATTAACACGAGTAAACATAGTTCAGGATGTCCTTAATGTCTTCATGGACCCAACAGTACTGAATGTTAATCTAACAATGGAGTTTAGAAATGAGAGAGCTGTGGACGGTGATGGTGTGTCAAGAGAAGTGTACTCTGTTTTCTGGGAAAGTTTCTTGGAAGGGTGCGAGGGGGAAGATGAACGCGTACCCAGACTGCGAGTAGACATAACTGAGAAGCAATGGCACGCTGTTGCAAGAGTTTGGGTGAAAGGATACTTGGACCACAACATCATACCACTCAGACTGTCACCAGCTTTTATTCTTGCCTGTTGTCAAGGACTCAGTTCTGTGGATGATGAGCTCACATTGATGTCATTATCTAGGTTTCTTTCAGTGACCGAGCGAGCAGTAGTTGAAAAAGCACTACAGGGCAACATGGATGAAGACGTTGAGGAGGACTTACTCGACCTCTTCTCAAGAATGGGCTCACACAGCCTCCCCTCTAAAGAATACTTACGGGCTGACATTTTAACACTGGCACGCAATGCTCTTCTCATGGAGCCAAAGTTCATAATTGACTGTTTCCACTACAATATTCACAGTGCTGTGCCAGCCCCGATGCTCTTAACCAAAGACAACATACTGGACATTTATGAATCTAAGAGACCAACTAACAAGAAAGTAGCCCAGATGATAAAGCCATCAACTGAAAGTCTAAATGAACAGGAGCAGACAACCCTTAATCACCTGGTACGTTATGTGAAAAGCTTTGACCATCAAAGCAAACTGGAGAATTTCTTCCGCTTCTGCACAGGGTCCACTGTGCTTTGTGACAAAATTGAAAGAATTGAAGTAACTTTTAATAAATTGTCTGGTTTAAGTCGCAGGCCTGTAGCACACACATGTGGTGCAGTTCTTGAGTTACCATGTACCTACAAAGACTACCGACAGTTTCGTACAGAGTTTGACAACCTCCTGTCTGGTGATTGCTTTACAATGGAAATTCTGTAGTGGATGTAAGGCATCATTATTACACGTCGCTCCTGACATTTGCAGTCTTATGGCATGATTTGTCTGACACAAACTAATTTCTACACTTTAATTTAGCTGCTAAATACACTATATACTGTTGCTATTTAATGGATAGTGGTACTTAGTAATTTGCTTGGTCCAAAAAAGATAATCTCTATGCTAAGGTATGCAACAAATCAACAAAGCTGTGTCCTTCAGATCAAAGAAGAGAAATGTACTCCATTGAACTCCCCATCCAAATTTCTATTCTCTGGTTACAAGAAAACATGCTTTCTCACTTTAATCTAGAAATCCTTGTTCTTACATAATATTTTTGGTTTTATTTCCCCAGGTTTTAAGCTGTCTGAGCTTTCTGAATCCAAGTACCCCCTTTCCCGATTACATTTTGCTTAGAAAACTAAGAATACTATACCATAATGCAATGAATGAATGATAACCCACCTTTAGAAGAATATAAAATTACAAAATAAGAAATGGCAGAAAAGATTTGCAATTAGTGCCTTCTGAGCTGATTTATTTTAACATTTTATTAATTTTCATGATGTATTCTTACATTTACATACATTTTAAATGTTCTCCTTTCTCTCAATGCCCCCTGTATTAGCTCCACGTACCCCTAGGGGTACCCCGGTTTGAGAACCGTCGTTCAACATAATGGCTGAGTTTCCCAACAAAGAAGCTTCTTAAGAGTTAAGAAGCTTCTTAAGGAGTTAAGAAGCTTCTTAAGGAGTTAAGAAGGCTCCAAAGAAGTGTTTCCCAAACGCCTTCTTAACAGTCGAGAAAAATAAAAAAAATAGAAGGCTCTTAAGAAGCATCTTAACTGGAGCGGCTCACTTGATGGCACTCTGAGCCCAGCAGTGGGCCACGACTCAGTGTGAGAAACACTGTTAACACCTAATCATGGTCATGTTAAACTTTATTAAACATTATTTATTTCAGACATGGACTGCAGTTCAAATAGCTTTATATACACAGCATACAACAAAACAGAGAAACACTACAGAATTTAAGCGACCTTGGGTTCTGTGAAAGGTGCTATATAAATCCACAACATTATAAAAGTAATCCATTCTGATTAGAGGAATATAGCCTACGGTAAAACATTTAAAACACAAGTAACCATACATACAGGGGAGATTTTCAAGTGTTCCCTAATTTTAAACACTAAAGGGTACATGAAAGAAAGGAAAAAGGGAAAAACACAAGAGGAACAGTGGACACAAGTATCTCCTTTTGCCTGACGCGGCTGGATCTGCCAGTGTTTTGTCATTAAGAAGGTGTTAAGAAGGCTCCAGACCCTTCTTACAAAACCTTCTTAACGAAAGATCATCTTAGCGCTAAGAAGCTTTTGGGAAACGCAGCCTTCTTAACGGAGGATAATTGGAAGATAATTTTAGGCTAAGAAGCAATCGGGAAACGCGTTGGCTTCGTTGGCTTCTTACGGGAGCCTTAAGAAGGGTCAAAGAAGCTTCTTAGCGCTAAGAAGCTTTTGGGAAACGCATGCCTTCGTAAAGAAGCAATTGGGAAACGCGTTTGCTTCTTAAGGGGGCCTTAAGAAGGGTTGAATTAGCTTCTTAGCGCAAAGAAGCTTTTGGGAAACCCAGCCAATGTCTGTTCATGTCAGGGTTCAACATAATGGCTGTTTGTTCATGTCAGCGTTCAACATAATGCCTGTTTGATCATGTCAGCTTTCATGACTGTTTGATGCACGTACCATTTTCAGTTGTTAATGTGCATGTTTTATGCAATGGTTATTCAGAAAAAAGTGCATGTTAGCATTTGACAAACTAATACCTGTAGGGCCATATGATTTCCGCAAAATGGAAAAAGACGGAATCATGGAATTTTGGTAGTAAATGCAAAATGGACTAAACTTTAAAACATTGCAGAATTTTACATAATTTGTCTGAAATTGATAAAAGTATACCCAATTATCAAAATCAGAAGTAGATCTAATTATTGTAGTAACCGAAATGATTTCATAATTGTAAAATAGGCCTAGAGGAATTATTCCGTTTTCCATTGGGGTGGTTTGAGAGGGGTGTCTGTGTTGCATGGGACCCTAAAGTCACCTCAACTTGGTTTTCACTTTTCTGTCCTCCCTCACTTTTCTGTTGTGGTGTTCATGCCCACTGAGCAAGAATACGTCCAAAGAACGTCATATGAACGTAATTTTTGGACGTCCAAAAGAGCTCCACCGAGGAGCCAGACTGGAAGTTTTTATGACGTCTTTTCATGACGTCTTCTGAACCTCCAAAGTTTGACATCCATAGGATGTCATCAGAATTACTTCTTCTGAACGTCTAATATTAGACGTTCAGAGGATGTCTTCTGAGCGACGTCTTATTAACGTCCAATGTTTGATGTCCAGAGGATGTCTTCTGAACAACGTCTTCTGAACGTCTTTGTTGGACGTCCTAAAGACGTTCAGAAGATACGTGCAAAGGATGTCTTCAGAACGTCTTTGTCAGACGTCTAAAATATGTCTACTGAGGAGCCAGAATGGACGTCTTTTTATGACGCCTTGTCAACGTCTGTTGTTGACGTCCTGAATACCTCTTTATAAAAGTTTAAAAATAAGTTAAAATGTGGTTATTTTTTGGACGTCTTGTAACGTGACGTCTTTTTAGACGACACCTTTTAGACCTCCACATGTATACTGCTATACAAGACAATCTATACAAAGTTGGCCTTACTTACAAATAACAATTTCTCAAACTATTTAATTATCACTTACATTTATTTGAACGTCATAATCCAGGACAGACAACAGTAATAGTAATAACATTAATATACACATATATACATATCGATATATTGCGATTTCCTACTTTTTCAACTGCAAATGATGTCCCCAAAGGAAAACTTTGTCAACATCTGGTTTATATAAGAACAATTTTCCAGTCTGTACATCTGACTTCAACCATTTTATTGCAGCAACATTGTCAAGTTGACAGACCAACAACTTTCATAAAGTCATGTCATAGTTGCATGCACTTGACAAACTGAACTGTTTGTTGCAGTCTACTTACGGTCCACCTTAACTGGATGTGTGGACTACTGTACTTAGGTAGCTTTTGAACAATGCTACTTCACTTCACTTGCACAAAACATCTTGTGCAGCCCATTCAGTAACTAGGGAATTTGTAAAATACTGTTATGACAAAACTGTTACTGTTAAAACAAGATGAAAAGATGCTACAGTTTGTTTACTGCTGGCCTTGGAACTAAAGTTTATAAAAAAAAAAAAAAGAAGAAAAAAGCAAAAACCTCCTATGAATGACCTCCCTTTCTGGCTGGTGCATGCTTGAGGTGCTCTGCAGCATGTTGGCGGATAACCTCCTCCGTTGCATCCTTATTCCATTTCAGTACAGCAGCTGCAAGAGTTGAAAAAGACAAAAATTATAAATGTGCAATTTTAGTCTAATTCTCTTGTGCTCTGGCCTCTGGGTTGAAATAGGTATCGCTGTTATCTACTTGGAAGAAAGCAGAAGTTCAAATAATAAAAACAAACCCTAAAAACTACATCAAGTGTGTTTTCATTTTCATCTCTGTGGGCAGTGGTGGCCTAAAGGTAGGAAGCAAGCTCGTGACAAGAAGGTTGTAGGTTCAATACCAAAAGAGTGGGTAAAGTGAAAAGCAGCACTTGCCCCTCCCTCATTACCACCACTGAGGTGACCTTGAGCAAGGCCCTTAACTCTGACCGCTCCAGTGCAGCTGATCAGTGGCCAGCAGATCAGACTGTGGTTGCTGGTCAGCTTCCAGGTGTGAATGTGTGTAAGAATGTGAACAGGGTACTCTTGAAAAAGAGACCATTGCTCCCCCTGTATAACATAAAAAAGGTAACAGTTTTCTTCCCCTATGCAACGTGAAATATGGGCTTACCTTTTAGTGCTCTGTAATGGTTGGTGGTCTCCAGACCCATCTTCTCTTTTTTCCCTTTCCCCTTCATATTGAAGTTGGCCATGAGGGAATTATTGAAGAGCCTGAAGAAAAATAAATGTGATTTACACAGAGGTGGGAGTAAGTCACACATATGCAAGTCACAAGCAAGTTTCAACCTTTAAGTCTCAAGCAAGTCTAAAGTTAATGTGAGAATCAAGCAAGCAAGTCCAAATCACTGCTCTATGTAAAGTCATTGTTCAGGCCGGGCAAGCAGATAACAAGTCAAGCCACACTGTATGAAATTCTGACCCGTTTCCACATTTAAAGCTGCTGTAAGTGATTTCCTCATTTTGCATAGTTCCGGTGGCATTTTCAGCACTGCAGTTAGCAGTCCCCCCCTACAGCATTGGCTTTCGGCCTGTGAACACGCACAGAGGACCGCCACTTTGTAGAGTTCTGTCTCCTGATTGGATAAGGTGGGGAGGCTCCCAGAAAAAAATCAGTTTTGCTGCGGGGCGGAGGGACTGAGAGATCCATGTCATTGACCAAATAATTTATATTAGTGATAGCTGTCAGAATATCGAGCTGTTTTACACCTATTTCAACCAAAAATATCACAGCAGCTTTAACTCAATTAAATGTCTGATGAGAGAGAATGCAGATGTCTGTGTGTGTGTGTGTGTGTGTGTGTGTGTGTGTGTGTGTGTGTGTGTGTGTGTGTGTATGAGAGAGAGATTATTGAAAACAGTTCATGAAACATACCGGTCAAGGACTTTGTGGACACAGTCCTTTAGATCCTTCCCTCCAATTCGGGCAAGTTGCAGCACCTGTTAGAAAAGGTCCATTAAAAAACAATTTTCAGAATATTAAAGACCCCCTAAAGTCATGCTTCAAGATGTGTATAAAATACTTTGAATAATAATTTGTGTCTGATGGTTTTTCCCCACAAAAAAGTTAAAACCCCTCCGCACCCTCTTCTCTACTGTCAAGAAACGAATCCAATCCCCCGGACAACACCACACTTTGCTCCCCTGATCTCAGCAATGCCTTCCTCCACTAACAAAATCTCCCAAATCAATAGCTACTGCCTCCATCACCAACTCCTCCACCCCCACCCCCACTAATCTTCCCTTTGGCCGATTACACGCCCCCCTCTTCTCTGCAACATTAACCTGCAACATGCTCTTTAAATCCCGACTCCAAACCTACCTGTTATCCCAAGCTTACAACCTCCCCTACCCTTAACCACCTCTTCCTACCTCGCCACCCACATTTTCCACCTCCCTCTCTTCTGTCTGGCCACTGTCCCTCCCACACACTCCCTCCTTCCCCTCTGTTTCCATATATCCCTAATCAACGTGAGTTACTTGTATCTGTTGCCTGTTGTTATCTTGTTTTCTATGTACTCATACTGTGTCAGCATCTTAGGGTCATTGAAAAGCACTTTATAAAATAAATGAATTATTATTCTTTATTATTAATTATCTTGTTAAAATCCTTAAAATGGCTTCCCCTCCCTCTTCTTCATTTAAAAATCCAAAGCAACTAATCAGGGTTATCTAGATTCTAGAACATAACTAGCCAATCACAGCATACAAGACAGGCTTTTCAACACATTCTCACTCATTACAAAGTGACGACAAGGGTTCCTGACCGATTAAAAATGTGTTAACTGCTGAATACTGGACAGGGATTGGCTCCAGGATTCGTGATGTCACGAATCTTGCCTGTTGAAAACGGCCTTGGCTGGGTTTCCCAAAAGCTTCTTAGCGCTAAGAAGCTTCTTAGACCCTTCTTAAGGCTCCACGGGAGGGGTCTAAGAAGCTTCTTAGTACTAAGATACTTTTGGAAAACCCAGGCCTTTTCAGTTAGCTCTGATAAACGTTCCACTTTCAGCAGACGATTGTGGAAACAGCCTTCTAGTGTCAAACTCTGCACAGACATCATTCTGCACAGTGAAGCTCAAACATCTAACAAGAAGAAAAACAGATTTTTTACTTTAGGGGGGCTTTAAAAATGTACTTCTTCAATGCTATACTCCAGTAGGCCTATATACGCTCGTTCCCCATGAGTGCACTGGAGCAATGCATTTATCCATTAACCGAAAACATTTGGAACAAGGGCACTACTGTTATTACTTTCAGACTCTTGTTAATCCTACCAGGTTATTAAAAGTGTTGCTGTCCTCAAGGTGTAGCTCCTCTCTCTGGAAGTCCTCCATGGTGTCCAACCTCTCCACATGGGTGGCTGAAAGGGCAGGCGCACTTCGGCAAAGGTTTTTGATGTCCGTGTGCATGTCAAACAATTTCTCCAAGACTCTTTTCTGAAATTCTGAAATAAAAAAGAACACAAATGTTGATAGTGATGACTTTCTGTAATAGTCATTGAGGATGTTCGACTGAGTGTAAGTTCTGTATTTTACTAAGACCAAAACTGGCCTAACTTAGTAGCACAACGTTAATTGCTAATGTTAGCGCAGTTGGCCTGCCGACAGCCATATCTGGAATAAATACAAATATATTTTCTTAAGCGGTGCAGAATACTGCATTCGCTTCTAGGAGTGACACGTCTTTTAGGGGTCACCTGACCTAACCATAACTCTAGGGCACAAACCTTTTGTGCCCAAGGCACACCTGTATTCATATCATGAAAAATAATCTGGAAATGTTTTTTATTTACTTCACAAATGTATTTACTTAACTAGTGACATCATTTTAGATGTTTCATAATAAGTCTATACTGCCCTGCAAAGCTAAAAGGGGGTAACTCAATTTTTGGCAAAAATGAGTTTTTGTCATTTTTGGAACATTGAAGATCTGCTTTGTCATGTGGAAAAATATCTTGAGTCAATTGTGTTGTTTTTTGGAGAAAATAGGCGGTCATATTTACAGTAACTTCCAAAAGCGTTAGAAAAGCCAAGCAAGACTAAGGTAACATCAGTTACGGTTGTTTGGTTTGGTTTGACTGCACTCTGAATGCTCTGCCCTGCAACGCAAAAAGGGGGTAACTCACCAGAATGCTCAGGTTGAGTTGAGGTATGAGTTACATTACTGGGCAGGCCTAATGTCATGATTGTGACATCGGACCAATTACCACCCCCACCCACACAGACACCCACATTAACTCCCAAGGTTGCCAGCTCATATGGCATTAACCCCCTAACCCTTATACATTAACCCGCGAGGCACCTCATATGACATTAACCCCCGAGGCACCAGCTCATACCACATTTACCCCCGAGGCTCCAGCTCGTACAACATTATCCCCAGAGACGGCAACTTACATGACATTAACCCCCGAGGCGCCAGCTCATACGACATTAACCCCCGAGGTGCCAGCTCATACCACATTAACCCTGATGCGCCAGCTCATACAAATTTAACCCCTGTGGTGCCAGCTCGTACAACATTAACCCCAGAGGCACTGCTCATATGAAATTAACCCCGGAGGTGCCAGCTCATACAACATTAACCCCCGAGGCGTCGCTCATATGAAATTAACCCCAGAGGTACCAGCTGATACAACATTAACCACCGAGGCGCCAGCTCATATGACATTAACCCCTGAAGTACCAGCTCATACAACATTAACCCCTGAGGTGCCGCTCATATAAAATTAACCCCAGAGGTGCCAGCTCATACGGCATTATCCCCAGAGATGCCAGCTCATACAACATTAACCCTCCAGGTACCAGCTAATACAACATTAACCCCCGAGGCGCCGCACATATGAAATTAACCCCAGAGGTGCCAGCTCATATGACATTAACCCCCGAGGCACCAGCTCATATGACATTAACCACTGAGCTACCAGGTCATACAACATTAACCCCCGAGGTGCCGCTCATATGAAATTAACCCCAGATGTGCCAGCTCATACGACATCAACCCCCGAGGAGCCAGCTCATATGACATTAACCCCCGAGGCGCCAACACACAGAAACACAACGGGCCAACAAGAGTCCCACCAAACTAGGCTTGAAGGATGTGTAGCGGCCTGATAATCTAGTTATATTATATTTATACGTATATTATATTAAGCGTAATTGTGCCATGAAAATGAGACTTCATGTCTATGTTATCATTATTATCATATATACTGGTTTTATATAGTGATAAGCAACCAAGTGAAGGATCAAATTGAAGTTATTGTCTTTTTGCTTGGCATCACCCCTTATTATTTTGCAGACAATGCAAAGCCAGAGTAAGGTAACTTCCAAATAAGGGTCAAAGGTCAAGTTTGAGCTAAAAAAAATTATGTAGATAAATAACTACATTAAATAAACAAATAATTAACACATTTCCAGTTTTCTTCCTACAATACATTTGGCTGGACAACAACAAAACTTTAAAGTCATTTTTCTCAGTTCTACACTCTGGCGAGTTACCCCCTTTTAGCTTTGCAGGGCAGTATAGCTGGTTGAGTCCCCTTTTAGTTAGGCAGGTTGTCACAAAATCCCACGGCACACCTGGCCTTGCCTCACAGCACACCATTTGGGAACCACTGCCCAAGGGGTACGCATCCCCCAGTTTGACCTGCATTCATCAACAACTACTACATCCCCATATACAGTGAAATGAAAGATATTGCAGTATCCCTTTAATTATCTAAATTCAGCAATTGAAACAATTAATGGTTTGACAGCTCAATTTGAAACACTTTAGCACTTACTTGCTTCGGGCATTGGGAATCCGGCTGGTGCCCTCTGAGACCCTGCATCTGTAGTACATGTAAAACAAAAGTGTTCAGGAAATTACCAAGTGACATTTCTGAGAGAGAACAGATTTGGGCCCCAAGACCCAGTTGTCAGAAGTTTGCATACACTTAGGTTGAGGTCATAAAAACTAATCCAAAAGATTCCACGTTCAAAAAATGTGTTTGCTCAGCCGGTTAGAACATGTAATTTCTGCATGACAAATATTTAAAAATAAACTTTTTTTTAAAGACATTACTTCACTTAAATGACAATATCACAATTACAGTGGGTCAGAACTAATCATTGAATTGCAAAGCGTTTTGATGGATACTTGAAGCAGGCTTTGAACAACTCACCATGCCTCAGCCTGACACTGTCCCCGCCCCTGGAGCTGTTGTTTTGCCTGGATCCACCACTGTCCCTGGAGCTGTTGTTTTGCCTGCCACCACTGTCCCTGTTTTGCCAGGGGTTGACACTGGGGCTGTTTAACCTGGTGCTGACACTGTGCCTAGAGCCATCTGTGGGCCTGGAGCCACCGCTGAACCTGGGGCTGACACTGTGCCTGGAGCCATCTGTGGGCCTGGAGTCACCGCTGGACCTGGGGCTGAGTCTGTGCCTGGAGCCACCGCTGGGGCTGGGCCTGACCCTGGGACTGACACTGGGCCTGGAGCCACCGCTGGGGCTGGGGCTGAACCTGGGACTGACACTGGGCCTGGAGCCACCGCTGGACCTGGGGCTGAACCTGGGACTGACACTGGGCCTGGAGCCACCGCTGGGGCTGGGCCTGACCCTGGGACTGACACTGGGCCTGGAGCCACCGCTGGGGCTGGGCCTGACCCTGGGACTGACACTGGGCCTGGAGCCACCGCTGGGGCTGGGGCTGAACCTGGGACTGACACTGGGCCTGGAGCCACCGCTGGACCTGGGGCTGAACCTGGGACTGACACTGGGCCTGGAGCCACCGCTGGGGCTGGGCCTGACCCTGGGACTGACACTGGGCCTGGAGCCACCGCTGGGGCTGGGCCTGACCCTGGGACTGACACTGGGCCTGGAGCAATCACTGAACCTGGGGCTGACACTGGGCCTGGAGTGCCTGGAGCTACCGCTGAACCTGGGGCTGACAATGGGCCTGGAGCCATCTCTGGACCTGGAGCCATCTCTGGATCTGAAGCCATCTCTGGACCTGGAGCCATCTCTGTGCCTGGAGCCATCTTTGTGCCTGGAGCCATCTCTGGACCTGGAGCCATCTCTGGATCTGGAGCCATCTCTGGACCTGGAGCCATCTCTGTGCCTGGAGCCATCTTTGTGCCTGGAGCCATCTCTGGACCTGGAGCCATCTCTGGACCTGGAGCCATCTCTGTGCCTGGAGCCATCTTTGTGCCTGGAGCCATCTCTGGACCTGGAGCCATGTCTGGACCTGGAACCATCTTTGTGCCTGGAGCCATCTCTGGACCTGGAGCCATCTCTGGACCTGGAGCCATCTCTGGACCTGGAGCCATCACCGTCATGTGTAGAGACTGAAAAACACACAAAGCATGTTCTTAGATTTAACATCACTAACACGTATCACAAACTAACAGGTGACTGGTTTAATGTGACAAATACTCACTTGGTGTGATAATTTCCCTAGCCAGGCCACCATGTTCCACCGGGATGGATAAGCGAGGATTTTCAGAGCCTGAAACATTTAAATGACCCTGTAGCTACTTTCAACCTGTGTATATTAAATAATTAATTACTATATTTATTAAATTGTGATCAATACTCACAAGGAGGCTTTACTTTTGATGGTGGAGGGGGAAAGGGGTCCATGCTCTCCTGCTCCTCCTCCTCAGAATCTTTTAAGAGTGCAATTCAAAATGTGATATAAAACATGTTCAGGCCCAGTTTCTCCTCAATAAATACAATTTCAGATTCCTAAATTAATTGATAAAACATACCAACAACATAATCATCCAATTTTAGGTTACGTTTTCTTTTCCTCTTCGTAACCACCTCGTCCATGTCATCATCTCCTTGGCTGGACTCGGCTTGGCTGGTCTGATTGTAGTCATTGCATTCTTTTTCCTCAGCTAGAATTAACATATTTCAACTGTAAAAACCATTTGACCCAGCATATTTTTATTTTTTTGCTGAGGACTGAAACCATTCATTAATCAAAACCTACCTGATCTTGTTTTTATTTTGATAAACTGGAAGGTCATCCAGTCATCCTCGGGGTTCTGCTTCTTCTTGAAAGCTGCTTCTAGTACCTTTACATTCTTTGAATTTGGCCATCGCACGATTTTCTTCTTTTGGTCTATCCAATTTTCGGGAACTGTACCCTCTGTCTCTTTTCCATTCTCCACCCACACAGCCTTGGCATACATGATCTGGAAAGGACAGTATCTGTTACTTTCAGGTTTGACATTTTAATTTATCTACAGCAGTTTGTAGTGCTGGAGATTTGTATCATGTGCTAGCCTGCGTTAAAGAAAAAGAATATCCAATTGATATTTAATCAAATCTGCTCTATTCATAAATCCCAATATCGATATTTTAATATAATGCTTTTTCCCGTGGATGCATGCAGTTTTAACCCTGTTACGAGATTTCGTCTCCATGTGTAAATATATATATTTTTAACAATACACCAGGTTAGAGGGTTCGTTGTACAATTTACAGGAACAGTTCTTTGAGAATCTCTAATATCCAAGCCAAATTGGTATTGTAACTGAAATATCGAATGTTAACGTAAATTGATTCGGGACAGTGTGTGGGAATCGCATTGGGAAATCAGTGGTGACACCCACCCCTATTTGTACGGTCCCTAGGAATCAAACCCAAGACCATTATTGTCTGTTCCATGTTTTCTTTGTTACAATACATCAAATAAAATCAATCAATCAATCAATCAATATTGATATCACCTTGTTCTACCAATTAGGCTACACACGAACACATTTCTACAATAATTACCTATGACATTATTATGAAATAGTTTTCATTGCCTTTGGTGGTCTATAAAAGGCCTCCCAATCTACGGAATATGTTGGTGAGGGCAGACCTCCCACCTATTCCACCTGCTCATTTCCTCAGCTCGATCCCCTCTGGGAATTATCCTTGTGGCCGGTGTCAACAGTGTAATTTCACTTATAAAACCAATTGTTTTTACCATCCCCACAGTGGTAAAAAATATAAAATCAAAAGTGTTATCTCATGTTCCACTGTCAACGTTATTTATATGCTGCATTGTCCATGTGGACTTTCATATATAGGCAAGTCTCTGAGATCACTCAAAACTCGTATCTCTGAACACCGCAGCACAATCAGAAACAATGTAACAACTAGCCCGGTGGCTGTCCACTTTACCTCTGCTAAACATTCTGTAGCCACTCTCAAATATATTGGGATTGAGGCTCTTAAACTGCCACGCAGAGGGGGTGACATTAATAACTTGCTACTCAAAAGAGAATTATTCTGGATATATACATTGGGCACTATGGCCCCAAAAGGCCTAAATGAGGACTTTGATATGAGACCTTTTCTATAGAGGGTGATGTAATCCTATACTCAACCTGGTATTAGGATGTCCCTACTGTAATGCTCTCTCTATTGTTCTCTCTCCCTTCTAGTGGTGATCTCATTCATAAGTGGTATTTTTGTATTTTTGTATTTTTTTAAAAACTTTCTAATTACTATTTGTTCTAAGTTATAGACTAGGTCCCCATTTCTGCAAATGTAATATGTTGTGGTCAATGAAGTCGCCTCCAGGGATGTATTTACATGCATTTTTGTATTTGTTTTGGGCCTTTTTCAAACTTTACTTAAATACTTATTATAATATAGAGCCCACAAACTACTCCCCTCTTGGGTGACATGTAGAATTATTTCTGTCCTATTTGTCTACACTGTATATATATACTGTTAGAATCTATACATTTGTGCCTAGAATTTTTTATGTCTGTACATCTTTATTTTAACTTTACTAATTACTAATTGCTGGACACCTGGTGATGTCATGTATATTGATACGGGTATTTAAGACAGCGTCTCTCTGCCACTCCAGAAAGCGTCTTGAGGAAGGGCCAAGTGTGGCCTGAAACGTCACGCTGTGTTGCAAATAAAAATAACCTAAACGGGAGCTCCTCGGTGTGCGGATTGTTTCTTTTTTCACTGTAAGTACTCTATTGATCCAGCACCCAGGCCCAGTGTGGCCTATTTTTGGATGTGCGTGTCCCTACCTATTTTTTGCATAGTTTTCATTGCAATCATTAACATGTTACTGAGTCTCAACACTCTGTCTGATTTTGGATTTTTTTTTTTTTTTTTCCAAAATCAGACTTGACACCAGAGAGGCTGAATACCGCACTGAGTCAATGCGGTCTTAGCCTCTCTGGTCTCAACACTCTGTCTGATTTTGGATTTTGGATTTTTTTTTTTCCAAAATCAGACTTGACACCAGAGAGGCTGAATACCGCACTGAGTCAATGCGGTCTTAGCCTCTCTGGTGTCAACACTCTGTCTGATTTTGGATTTTTTTTTTTTCTTTTCCAAAATCAGACTTGACACCAGAGAGGCTGAATACCGCACTGAGTCAATGCGGTCTTAGCCTCTCTGGTCTCAACACTCTGTCTGATTTTGGATTTTTTTTTTATTTTTTCCAAAATCAGACTTGACACCAGAGAGGCTGAATACCGCACTGAGTCAATGCGGTCTTAGCCTCTCTGGTGTCAACACTCTGTCTGATTTTGGATTTTTTTTTTTTTTTCCAAAATCAGACTTGACACCAGAGAGGCTGAATACCGCACTGAGTCAATGCGGTCTTAGCCTCTCTGGTGTCAACACTCTGTCTGATTTTGGATTTTGGATTTTTTTTTTTCCAAAATCAGACTTGACACCAGAGAGGCTGAATACCGCACTGAGTCAATGCGGTCTTAGCCTCTCTGGTGTCAACACTCTGTCTGATTTTGGATTTTTTTTTTTTTTTTCCAAAATCAGACTTGACACCAGAGAGGCTGAATACCGCACTGAGTCAATGTGGTCTTAGCCTCTCTGGTCTCAACACTCTGTCTGATTTTGGATTTTTTTTTTTTTTTTTTTTCCAAAATCAGACTTGACACCAGAGAGGCTGAATACCGCACTGAGTCAATGCGGTCTTAGCCTCTCTGGTGTCAACACTCTGTCTGATTTTGGATTTTTTTTTTTTTTTTTCCAAAATCAGACTTGACACCAGAGAGGCTGAATACCGCACTGAGTCAATGCGGTCTTAGCCTCTCTGGTCTCAACACTCTGTCTGATTTTGGATTTTTTTTTTTTTTTTTCCAAAATCAGACTTGACACCAGAGAGGCTGAATACCGCACTGAGTCAATGCGGTCTTAGCCTCTCTGGTCTCAACACTCGGTCTGATTTTGGATTTTTTTTTTTTTTTTTCCAAAATCAGACTTGACACCAGAGAGGCTGAATACCGCACTGAGTCAATGCGGTCTTAGCCTCTCTGGTCTCAACACTCTGTCTGATTTTGGATTTTTTTTTTTTTTTTTCCAAAATCAGACTTGACACCAGAGAGGCTGAATACTGCACTGAGTCAATGCGGTCTTAGCCTCTCTGGTGTCAACACTCTGTCTGATTTTTGATTTTTTTTTTTTTTTCCAAAATCAGACTTGACACCAGAGAGGCTGAATACCGCACTGAGTCAATGCGGTCTTAGCCTCTCTGGTCTCAACACTCTGTCTGATTTTGGATTTTTTTTTCTTTTTTTCCCAAAATCAGACTTGACACCAGAGAGGCTGAATACCGCACTGAGTCAATGCGGTCTTAGCCTCTCTGGTGTCAACACTCTGTCTGATTTTGGATTTTTTTTTTTTTTTTTCCAAAATCAGACTTGACACCAGAGAGGCTGAATACCGCACTGAGTCAATGCGGTCTTAGCCTCTCTGGTCTCAACACTCTGTCTGATTTTGGATTTTTTTTTTTTTTTTTCCAAAATCAGACTTGACACCAGAGAGGCTGAATACCGCACTGAGTCAATGCGGTCTTAGGGCCTGTGTCCACCTGGCGTCTTTTCCTCAGGTCCAGCAACTATTTTCAATTGTTTCCAATGGGAGGAGAGCGTATGCGAGCGCACACGGACGTGTAGAGAAAGTGCAGAGCGCCCAGCGTCTTTTTTCGGCGTTTTTGTGCGCCGACTCCCAGCGCTTCCAGCTGAAAATATTTTAACTTTTCAGAAAGACGCTGGTGTCGGCTGCTCCTTTTCTGGTAACTAATCATATGGAAAAACTATCGCAACAGAGACAGAACGGCTCAATTGTGGGAGCAGATCGGCTAGACACTTAATATTTCTGGTGAGTGTTGTGCTTACTGCTTTTAATAGCATAGCCTACCTGTGTTGTTAGCTTGCTAGCTGTCAGCTATCAAGCTGAACTAACGTTACTTGCAGACTGCTTCCTTGTATATTGTGCGCTGGGATCAGCATTCCCCAGCGCATTCCCAGCGTTTAACGTCGGAAAAAGACGCTAGGTGTACACAGGCCCTTAGCCTCTCTGGTGTCAACACTCTGTCTGATTTTTGATTTTTTTTTTTTTTTTCCAAAATCAGACTTGACACCAGAGAGGCTGAATACCACACTGAGTCAATGGGGTCTTAGCCTCTCTGGTCTCAACACTCTGTCTGATTTTGGATTTTTTTTTTTTTTTTTTTTCCAAAATCATACTTGACACCAGAGAGGCTGAATACCGCACTGAGTCAATGCGGTCTTAGCCTCTCTGGTGTCAACACTCTGTCTGATTTTGGATTTTTTTTTTTTTTTTTCCAAAATCAGACTTGACACCAGAGAGGCTGAATACCGCACTGAGTCAATGCGGTCTTAGCCTCTCTGGTCTCAACACTCTGTCTGATTTTGGATTTTTTTTTTCCAAAATCAGACTTGACACCAGAGAGGCTGAATACCGCACTGAGTCAATGCGGTCTTAGCCTCTCTGGTGTCAACACTCTGTCTGATTTTGGATTTTTTTTTTTTTTTTCCAAAATCAGACTTGACACCAGAGAGGCTGAATACCGCACTGAGTCAATGCGGTCTTAGCCTCTCTGGTCTCAACACTCTGTCTGATTTTGGATTTTTTTTTTTTTTTTCCAAAATCAGACTTGACACCAGAGAGGCTGAATACCGCACTGAGTCAATGCGGTCTTAGCCTCTCTGGTGTCAACACTCTGTCTGATTTTGGATTTTTTTTTTTTTTTTCCAAAATCAGACTTGACACCAGAGAGGCTGAATACCGCACTGAGTCAATGCGGTCTTAGCCTCTCTGGTCTCAACACTCTGTCTGATTTTGGATTTTTTTTTTTTTTTTTTCCAAAATCAGACTTGACACCAGAGAGGCTGAATACCGCACTGAGTCAATGCGGTCTTAGCCTCTCTGGTGTCAACACTCTGTCTGATTTTGGATTTTTTTTTTTTTTTTTCAAAAATCAGACTTGACACCAGAGAGGCTGAATACCGCACTGAGTCAATGCTGTCTTAGCCTCTCTGGTGTCAACACTCTGTCTGATTTTGGATTTTTTTTTTTTTTTCCAAAATCAGACTTGACACCAGAGAGGCTGAATACCGCACTGAGTCAATGCGGTCTTAGCCTCTCTGGTGTCAACACTCTGTCTGATTTTGGATTTTTTTTTTTTTTTTTTCCAAAATCAGACTTGACACCAGAGAGGCTGAATACCGCACTGAGTCAATGCGGTCTTAGCCTCTCTGGTCTCAACACTCTGTCTGATTTTGGATTTTTTTTTTTTTTTTTTCCAAAATCAGACTTGACACCAGAGAGGCTGAATACCGCACTGAGTCAATGCGGTCTTAGCCTCTCTGGTGTCAACACTCTGTCTGATTTTGGATTTTTTTTTTTTTTTTTCAAAAATCAGACTTGACACCAGAGAGGCTGAATACCGCACTGAGTCAATGCGGTCTTAGCCTCTCTGGTGTCAACACTCTGTCTGATTTTGGATTTTTTTTTTTTTTTTTTCCAAAATCAGACTTGACACCAGAGAGGCTGAATACCGCACTGAGTCAATGCGGTCTTAGCCTCTCTGGTGTCAACACTCTGTCTGATTTTTGATTTTTTTTTTTTTTTTCCAAAATCAGACTTGACACCAGAGAGGCTGAATACCGCACTGAGTCAATGCGGTCTTAGCCTCTCTGGTCTCAACACTCTGTCTGATTTTGGATTTTTTTTTTTTTTTTTTCCAAAATCAGACTTGACACCAGAGAGGCTGAATACCGCACTGAGTCAATGCGGTCTTAGCCTCTCTGGTGTCAACACTCTGTCTGATTTTGGATTTTTTTTTTTTTTTTCCAAAATCAGACTTGACACCAGAGAGGCTGAATACAGCACTGAGTCAATGCGGTCTTAGCCTCTCTGGTCTCAACACTCTGTCTGATTTTAATTTTTTTTTTTTTTTTCAAAAATCAGACTTGACACCAGAGAGGCTGATACCGCACTGAGTCAATGCGGTCTTAGCCTCTCTGGTGTCAACACTCTGTCTGATTTTGGATTTTTTTTTTTTTTTTTTCCAAAATCAGACTTGACACCAGAGAGGCTGAATACCGCACTGAGTCAATGCGGTCTTAGCCTCTCTGGTGTCAACACTCTGTCTGATTTTGGATTTTTTTTTTTTTTTTTCCAAAATCAGACTTGACACCAGAGAGGCTGAATACCGCACTGAGTCAATGCGGTCTTAGCCTCTCTGGTGTCAACACTCTGTCTGATTTTGGATTTTTTTTTTTTTTTCCAAAATCAGACTTGACACCAGAGAGGCTGAATACCGCACTGAGTCAATGCGGTCTTAGCCTCTCTGGTCTCAACACTCTGTCTGATTTTGGATTTTTTTTTTTTTTTTTCCAAAATCAGACTTGACACCAGAGAGGCTGAATACCGCACTGAGTCAATGCGGTCTTAGCCTCTCTGGTCTCAACACTCGGTCTGATTTTGGATTTTTTTTTTTTTTTTTCCAAAATCAGACTTGACACCAGAGAGGCTGAATACCGCACTGAGTCAATGCGGTCTTAGCCTCTCTGGTCTCAACACTCTGTCTGATTTTGTATATATATTTTTTTTTTTCCAAAATCAGACTTGACACCAGAGAGGCTGAATACTGCACTGAGTCAATGCGGTCTTAGCCTCTCTGGTGTCAACACTCTGTCTGATCTTTGATTTTTTTTTTTTTTCCAAAATCAGACTTGACACCAGAGAGGCTGAATACCGCACTGAGTCAATGCGGTCTTAGCCTCTCTGGTCTCAACACTCTGTCTGATTTTGGATTTTTTTTTTTTTTTCCCAAAATCAGACTTGACACCAGAGAGGCTGAATACCGCACTGAGTCAATGCGGTCTTAGCCTCTCTGGTGTCAACACTCTGTCTGATTTTGGATTTTTTTTTTTTTTTTCCAAAATCAGACTTGACACCAGAGAGGCTGAATACCGCACTGAGTCAATGCGGTCTTAGCCTCTCTGGTCTCAACACTCTGTCAGATTTTGGATTTTTTTTTTTTTTTTCCAAAATCAGACTTGACACCAGAGAGGCTGAATACCGCACTGAGTCAATGCGGTCTTAGGGCCTGTGTCCACCTGGCGTCTTTTCCTCAGGTCCAGCGTCTATTTTCAATTGTTTCCAATGGGAGGAGAGCGTATGCGAGCGCACACGGACGTGTAGAGAAAGTGCAGAGCGCCCAGCGTCTTTTTTCGGCGTTTTTGTGCGCCGACTCCCAGCGCTTCCAGCTGAAAATATTTTAACTTTTCAGAAAGACGCTGGTGTCGGCTGCTCCTTTTCTGGTAACTAATCATATGGAAAAACTATCGCAACAGAGACAGAACGGCTCAATTGTGGGAGCAGATCGGCTAGACACTTAATATTTCTGGTGAGTGTTGTGCTTACTGCTTTTAATAGCATAGCCTACCTGTGTTGTTAGCTTGCTAGCTGTCAGCTATCAAGCTGAACTAACGTTACTTGCAGACTGCTTCCTTGTATATTGTGCGCTGGGATCAGCATTCCCCAGCGCATTCCCAGCGTTTAACGTCGGAAAAAGACGCTAGGTGTACACAGGCCCTTAGCCTCTCTGGTGTCAACACTCTGTCTGATTTTTGATTTTTTTTTTTTTTTTCCAAAATCAGACTTGACACCAGAGAGGCTGAATACCACACTGAGTCAATGGGGTCTTAGCCTCTCTGGTCTCAACACTCTGTCTGATTTTGGATTTTTTTTTTTTTTTTTTTCCAAAATCAGACTTGACACCAGAGAGGCTGAATACCGCACTGAGTCAATGCGGTCTTAGCCTCTCTGGTGTCAACACTCTGTCTGATTTTGGATTTTTTTTTTTTTTTTTCCAAAATCAGACTTGACACCAGAGAGGCTGAATACCGCACTGAGTCAATGCGGTCTTAGCCTCTCTGGTCTCAACACTCTGTCTGATTTTGGATTTTTTTTTTCCAAAATCAGACTTGACACCAGAGAGGCTGAATACCGCACTGAGTCAATGCGGTCTTAGCCTCTCTGGTGTCAACACTCTGTCTGATTTTGGATTTTTTTTTTTTTTTTCCAAAATCAGACTTGACACCAGAGAGGCTGAATACCGCACTGAGTCAATGCGGTCTTAGCCTCTCTGGTCTCAACACTCTGTCTGATTTTGGATTTTTTTTTTTTTTTTTCCAAAATCAGACTTGACACCAGAGAGGCTGAATACCGCACTGAGTCAATGCGGTCTTAGCCTCTCTGGTGTCAACACTCTGTCTGATTTTGGATTTTTTTTTTTTTTTTTCCAAAATCAGACTTGACACCAGAGAGGCTGAATACCGCACTGAGTCAATGCGGTCTTAGCCTCTCTGGTCTCAACACTCTGTCTGATTTTGGATTTTTTTTTTTTTTTTTTCCAAAATCAGACTTGACACCAGAGAGGCTGAATACCGCACTGAGTCAATGCGGTCTTAGCCTCTCTGGTGTCAACACTCTGTCTGATTTTGGATTTTTTTTTTTTTTTTCAAAAATCAGACTTGACACCAGAGAGGCTGAATACCGCACTGAGTCAATGCTGTCTTAGCCTCTCCGGTGTCAACACTCTGTCTGATTTTGGATTTTTTTTTTTTTTTTCCAAAATCAGACTTGACACCAGAGAGGCTGAATACCGCACTGAGTCAATGCGGTCTTAGCCTCTCTGGTCTCAACACTCTGTCTGATTTTGGATTTTTTTTTTTTTTTTTTCCAAAATCAGACTTGACACCAGAGAGGCTGAATACCGCACTGAGTCAATGCGGTCTTAGCCTCTCTGGTGTCAACACTCTGTCTGATTTTGGATTTTTTTTTTTTTTTTTTCCAAAATCAGACTTGACACCAGAGAGGCTGAATACCGCACTGAGTCAATGCGGTCTTAGCCTCTCTGGTGTCAACACTCTGTCTGATTTTGGATTTTTTTTTTTTTTTTCAAAAATCAGACTTGACACCAGAGAGGCTGAATACCGCACTGAGTCAATGCTGTCTTAGCCTCTCTGGTGTCAACACTCTGTCTGATTTTGGATTTTTTTTTTTTTTTTCCAAAATCAGACTTGACACCAGAGAGGCTGAATACCGCACTGAGTCAATGCGGTCTTAGCCTCTCTGGTCTCAACACTCTGTCTGATTTTGGATTTTGGATTTTTTTTTTTTCCAAAATCAGACTTGACACCAGAGAGGCTGAATACCGCACTGAGTCAATGCGGTCTTAGCCTCTCTGGTGTCAACACTCTGTCTGATTTTGGATTTTTTTTTTTTTTTTTTCCAAAATCAGACTTGACACCAGAGAGGCTGAATACCGCACTGAGTCAATGCGGTCTTAGCCTCTCTGGTGTCAACACTCTGTCTGATTTTGGATTTTTTTTTTTTTTTTTCCAAAATCAGACTTGACACCAGAGAGGCTGAATACCGCACTGAGTCAATGCGGTCTTAGCCTCTCTGGTCTCAACACTCTGTCTGATTTTGGATTTTTTTTTTTTTTTTTTTCCAAAATCAGACTTGACACCAGAGAGGCTGAATACCGCACTGAGTCAATGCGGTCTTAGCCTCTCTGGTGTCAACACTCTGTCTGATTTTGGATTTTTTTTTTTTTTTTTTCCAAAATCAGACTTGACACCAGAGAGGCTGAATACCGCACTGAGTCAATGCGGTCTTAGCCTCTCTGGTGTCAACACTCTGTCTGATTTTGGATTTTTTTTTTTTTTTTTCCAAAATCAGACTTGACACCAGAGAGGCTGAATACCGCACTGAGTCAATGCGGTCTTAGCCTCTCTGGTGTCAACACTCTGTCTGATTTTGGATTTTTTTTTTTTTTTTTTCCAAAATCAGACTTGACACCAGAGAGGCTGAATACCGCACTGAGTCAATGCGGTCTTAGCCTCTCTGGTGTCAACACTCTGTCTGATTTTGGATTTTTTTTTTTTTTTTTCCAAAATCAGACTTGACACCAGAGAGGCTGAATACCGCACTGAGTCAATGCGGTCTTAGCCTCTCTGGTCTCAACACTCTGTCTGATTTTGGATTTTTTTTTTTTTTTTTTCCAAAATCAGACTTGACACCAGAGAGGCTGAATACCGCACTGAGTCAATGCGGTCTTAGCCTCTCTGGTGTCAACACTCTGTCTGATTTTGGATTTTTTTTTTTTTTTTCCAAAATCAGACTTGACACCAGAGAGGCTGAATACAGCACTGAGTCAATGCGGTCTTAGCCTCTCTGGTCTCAACACTCTGTCTGATTTTAATTTTTTTTTTTTTTTTTCCAAAATCAGACTTGACACCAGAGAGGCTGAATACCGCACTGAGTCAATGCGGTCTTAGCCTCTCTGGTGTCAACACTCTGTCTGATTTTGGATTTTGGATTTTTTTTTTCCAAAATCAGACTTGACACCAGAGAGGCTGAATACCGCACTGAGTCAATGCGGTCTTAGCCTCTCTGGTGTCAACACTCTGTCTGATTTTGGATTTTTTTTTTTTTTTCCCAAAATCAGACTTGACACCAGAGAGGCTGAATACCGCACTGAGTCAATGCGGTCTTAGCCTCTCTGGTGTCAACACTCTGTCTGATTTTGGATTTTTTTTTTTTTTTTTCCAAAATCAGACTTGACACCAGAGAGGCTGAATACCGCACTGAGTCAATGCGGTCTTAGCCTCTCTGGTGTCAACACTCTGTCTGATTTTGGATTTTTTTTTTTTTTTTCCAAAATCAGACTTGACACCAGAGAGGCTGAATACCGCACTGAGTCAATGCGGTCTTAGCCTCTCTGGTCTCAACACTCTGTCTGATTTTGGATTTTTTTTTTTTTTTTTCCAAAATCAGACTTGACACCAGAGAGGCTGAATACCGCACTGAGTCAATGCGGTCTTAGCCTCTCTGGTCTCAACACTCGGTCTGATTTTGGATTTTTTTTTTTTTTTTTCCAAAATCAGACTTGACACCAGAGAGGCTGAATACCGCACTGAGTCAATGCGGTCTTAGCCTCTCTGGTCTCAACACTCTGTCTGATTTTGGATTTTTTTTTTTTTTTTTCCAAAATCAGACTTGACACCAGAGAGGCTGAATACTGCACTGAGTCAATGCGGTCTTAGCCTCTCTGGTGTCAACACTCTGTCTGATTTTGGATTTTTTTTTTTTTTTTCCAAAATCAGACTTGACACCAGAGAGGCTGAATACCGCACTGAGTCAATGCGGTCTTAGCCTCTCTGGTCTCAACACTCTGTCTGATTTTGGATTTTTTTTTTTTTTTTTCCAAAATCAGACTTGACACCAGAGAGGCTGAATACCGCACTGAGTCAATGCGGTCTTAGGGCCTGTGTCCACCTGGCGTCTTTTCCTCAGGTCCAGCGTCTATTTTCAATTGTTTCCAATGGGAGGAGAGCGTATGCGAGCGCACACGGACGTGTAGAGAAAGTGCAGAGCGCCCAGCGTCTTTTTTCGGCGTTTTTGTGCGCCGACTCCCAGCGCTTCCAGCTGAAAATATTTTAACTTTTCAGAAAGACGCTGGTGTCGGCTGCTCCTTTTCTGGTAACTAATCATATGGAAAAACTATCGCAACAGAGACAGAACGGCTCAATTGTGGGAGCAGATCGGCTAGACACTTAATATTTCTGGTGAGTGTTGTGCTTACTGCTTTTAATAGCATAGCCTACCTGTGTTGTTAGCTTGCTAGCTGTCAGCTATCAAGCTGAACTAACGTTACTTGCAGACTGCTTCCTTGTATATTGTGCGCTGGGATCAGCATTCCCCAGCGCATTCCCAGCGTTTAACGTCGGAAAAAGACGCTAGGTGTACACAGGCCCTTAGCCTCTCTGGTGTCAACACTCTGTCTGATTTTTGATTTTTGATTTTTTTTTCCAAAATCAGACTTGACACCAGAGAGGCTGAATACCACACTGAGTCAATGGGGTCTTAGCCTCTCTGGTCTCAACACTCTGTCTGATTTTGGATTTTTTTTTTTTTTTTTTTCCAAAATCAGACTTGACACCAGAGAGGCTGAATACCGCACTGAGTCAATGCGGTCTTAGCCTCTCTGGTGTCAACACTCTGTCTGATTTTGGATTTTTTTTTTTTTTTTTCCAAAATCAGACTTGACACCAGAGAGGCTGAATACCGCACTGAGTCAATGCGGTCTTAGCCTCTCTGGTGTCAACACTCTGTCTGATTTTGGATTTTTTTTTTTTTTTTCCAAAATCAGACTTGACACCAGAGAGGCTGAATACCGCACTGAGTCAATGCGGTCTTAGCCTCTCTGGTCTCAACACTCTGTCTGATTTTGGATTTTTTTTTTTTTTTTTCCAAAATCAGACTTGACACCAGAGAGGCTGAATACCGCACTGAGTCAATGCGGTCTTAGCCTCTCTGGTGTCAACACTCTGTCTGATTTTGGATTTTTTTTTTTTTTTTTCCAAAATCAGACTTGACACCAGAGAGGCTGAATACCGCACTGAGTCAATGCGGTCTTAGCCTCTCTGGTCTCAACACTCTGTCTGATTTTGGATTTTTTTTTTTTTTTTTTCCAAAATCAGACTTGACACCAGAGAGGCTGAATACCGCACTGAGTCAATGCGGTCTTAGCCTCTCTGGTGTCAACACTCTGTCTGATTTTGGATTTTTTTTTTTTTTTTCAAAAATCAGACTTGACACCAGAGAGGCTGAATACCGCACTGAGTCAATGCTGTCTTAGCCTCTCTGGTGTCAACACTCTGTCTGATTTTGGATTTTTTTTTTTTTTTTCCAAAATCAGACTTGACACCAGAGAGGCTGAATACCGCACTGAGTCAATGCGGTCTTAGCCTCTCTGGTCTCAACACTCTGTCTGATTTTGGATTTTTTTTTTTTTTTTTTCCAAAATCAGACTTGACACCAGAGAGGCTGAATACCGCACTGAGTCAATGCGGTCTTAGCCTCTCTGGTGTCAACACTCTGTCTGATTTTGGATTTTTTTTTTTTTTTTTTCCAAAATCAGACTTGACACCAGAGAGGCTGAATACCGCACTGAGTCAATGCGGTCTTAGCCTCTCTGGTGTCAACACTCTGTCTGATTTTGGATTTTTTTTTTTTTTTTTCAAAAATCAGACTTGACACCAGAGAGGCTGAATACCGCACTGAGTCAATGCTGTCTTAGCCTCTCTGGTGTCAACACTCTGTCTGATTTTGGATTTTTTTTTTTTTTTTTTCCAAAATCAGACTTGACACCAGAGAGGCTGAATACCGCACTGAGTCAATGCGGTCTTAGCCTCTCTGGTCTCAACACTCTGTCTGATTTTGGATTTTGGATTTTTTTTTTTTCCAAAATCAGACTTGACACCAGAGAGGCTGAATACCGCACTGAGTCAATGCGGTCTTAGCCTCTCTGGTGTCAACACTCTGTCTGATTTTGGATTTTTTTTTTTTTTTTTTCCAAAATCAGACTTGACACCAGAGAGGCTGAATACCGCACTGAGTCAATGCGGTCTTAGCCTCTCTGGTGTCAACACTCTGTCTGATTTTGGATTTTTTTTTTTTTTTTTCCAAAATCAGACTTGACACCAGAGAGGCTGAATACCGCACTGAGTCAATGCGGTCTTAGCCTCTCTGGTCTCAACACTCTGTCTGATTTTGGATTTTTTTTTTTTTTTTTTTCCAAAATCAGACTTGACACCAGAGAGGCTGAATACCGCACTGAGTCAATGCGGTCTTAGCCTCTCTGGTGTCAACACTCTGTCTGATTTTGGATTTTTTTTTTTTTTTTTTCCAAAATCAGACTTGACACCAGAGAGGCTGAATACCGCACTGAGTCAATGCGGTCTTAGCCTCTCTGGTGTCAACACTCTGTCTGATTTTGGATTTTTTTTTTTTTTTTTCCAAAATCAGACTTGACACCAGAGAGGCTGAATACCGCACTGAGTCAATGCGGTCTTAGCCTCTCTGGTCTCAACACTCTGTCTGATTTTGGATTTTTTTTTTTTTTTTTTCCAAAATCAGACTTGACACCAGAGAGGCTGAATACCGCACTGAGTCAATGCGGTCTTAGCCTCTCTGGTGTCAACACTCTGTCTGATTTTGGATTTTTTTTTTTTTTTTTCCAAAATCAGACTTGACACCAGAGAGGCTGAATACAGCACTGAGTCAATGCGGTCTTAGCCTCTCTGGTCTCAACACTCTGTCTGATTTTAATTTTTTTTTTTTTTTTTCAAAAATCAGACTTGACACCAGAGAGGCTGATACCGCACTGAGTCAATGCGGTCTTAGCCTCTCTGGTGTCAACACTCTGTCTGATTTTGGATTTTTTTTTTTTTTTTTTCCAAAATCAGACTTGACACCAGAGAGGCTGAATACCGCACTGAGTCAATGCGGTCTTAGCCTCTCTGGTCTCAACACTCTGTCTGATTTTGGATTTTTTTTTTTTTTTTTCCAAAATCAGACTTGACACCAGAGAGGCTGAATACCGCACTGAGTCAATGCGGTCTTAGCCTCTCTGGTGTCAACACTCTGTCTGATTTTGGATTTTTTTTTTTTTTTCAAAAATCAGACTTGACACCAGAGAGGCTGAATACCGCACTGAGTCAATGCGGTCTTAGCCTCTCTGGTCTCAACACTCTGTCTGATTTTGGATTTTTTTTTTTTTTTTTTCCAAAATCAGACTTGACACCAGAGAGGCTGAATACCGCACTGAGTCAATGCGGTCTTAGCCTCTCTGGTGTCAACACTCTGTCTGATTTTGGATTTTTATTTTTATTTTTCCAAAATCAGACTTGACACCAGAGAGGCTGAATACCGCACTGAGTCAATGCGGTCTTAGCCTCTCTGGTCTCAACACTCTGTCTGATTTTGGATTTTTTTTTTCTTTTTTCCAAAATCAGACTTGACACCAGAGAGGCTGAATACCGCACTGAGTCAATGCGGTCTTAGCCTCTCTGGTGTCAACACTGTCTGATTTTGGATTTTTTTTTTTTTTTTTCCAAAATCAGACTTGAAACCATAGAGGCTGAATACCGCACTGAGTCAATGCGGTCTTAGCCTCTCTGGTGTCAACACTCTGTCTGATTTTGGATTTTCTTTTTTTTTTCCAAAATCAGACTTGACACCAGAGAGGCTGAATACTGCACTGAGTCAATGCGGTCTTAGCCTCTCTGGTGTCAACACTCTGTCTGATTTTGGATTTTTTTTTTTTTTTTTCCAAAATCAGACTTGACACCAGAGAGGCTGAATACCGCACTGAGTCAATGCGGTCTTAGCCTCTCTGGTCTCAACACTCTGTCTGATTTTGGATTTTTTTTTTTCCAAAATCAGACTTGACACCAGAGAGGCTGAATACCGCACTGAGTCAATGCGGTCTTAGCCTCTCTGGTGTCAACACTATGTCTGATTTTGGATTTTTTTTTTTTTTTTCCAAAATCAGACTTGACACCAGCGAGGCTGAATACCGCACTGAGTCAATGCGGTCTTAGCCTCTCTGGTCTCAACACTCTGTCTGATTTTGGATTTTTTTTTTTTTTTTCCAAAATCAGACTTGACACCAGAGAGGCTGAATACCGCACTGAGTCAATGCGGTCTTAGCCTCTCTGGTGTCAACACTCTGTCTGATTTTGGATTTTTTTTTTTTTTTTTCCAAAATCAGACTTGACACCAGAGAGGCTGAATACCGCACTGAGTCAATGCGGTCTTAGCCTCTCTGGTCTCAACACTCTGTCTGATTTTGGATTTTTTTTTTTTTTTTTTCCAAAATCAGACTTGACACCAGAGAGGCTGAATACCGCACTGAGTCAATGCGGTCTTAGCCTCTCTGGTGTCAACACTCTGTCTGATTTTGGATTTTTTTTTTTTTTTTCAAAAATCAGACTTGACACCAGAGAGGCTGAATACCGCACTGAGTCAATGCTGTCTTAGCCTCTCTGGTGTCAACACTCTGTCTGATTTTGGATTTTTTTTTTTTTTTTCCAAAATCAGACTTGACACCAGAGAGGCTGAATACCGCACTGAGTCAATGCGGTCTTAGCCTCTCTGGTCTCAACACTCTGTCTGATTTTGGATTTTTTTTTTTTTTTTTCCAAAATCAGACTTGACACCAGAGAGGCTGAATACCGCACTGAGTCAATGCGGTCTTAGCCTCTCTGGTGTCAACACTCTGTCTGATTTTGGATTTTTTTTTTTTTTTTTTCCAAAATCAGACTTGACACCAGAGAGGCTGAATACCGCACTGAGTCAATGCGGTCTTAGCCTCTCTGGTGTCAACACTCTGTCTGATTTTGGATTTTTTTTTTTTTTTTCAAAAATCAGACTTGACACCAGAGAGGCTGAATACCGCACTGAGTCAATGCTGTCTTAGCCTCTCTGGTGTCAACACTCTGTCTGATTTTGGATTTTTTTTTTTTTTTTCCAAAATCAGACTTGACACCAGAGAGGCTGAATACCGCACTGAGTCAATGCGGTCTTAGCCTCTCTGGTCTCAACACTCTGTCTGATTTTGGATTTTGGATTTTTTTTTTTTCCAAAATCAGACTTGACACCAGAGAGGCTGAATACCGCACTGAGTCAATGCGGTCTTAGCCTCTCTGGTGTCAACACTCTGTCTGATTTTGGATTTTTTTTTTTTTTTTTCCAAAATCAGACTTGACACCAGAGAGGCTGAATACCGCACTGAGTCAATGCGGTCTTAGCCTCTCTGGTGTCAACACTCTGTCTGATTTTGGATTTTTTTTTTTTTTTTTCCAAAATCAGACTTGACACCAGAGAGGCTGAATACCGCACTGAGTCAATGCGGTCTTAGCCTCTCTGGTCTCAACACTCTGTCTGATTTTGGATTTTTTTTTTTTTTTTTTTCCAAAATCAGACTTGACACCAGAGAGGCTGAATACCGCACTGAGTCAATGCGGTCTTAGCCTCTCTGGTGTCAACACTCTGTCTGATTTTGGATTTTTTTTTTTTTTTTTTCCAAAATCAGACTTGACACCAGAGAGGCTGAATACCGCACTGAGTCAATGCGGTCTTAGCCTCTCTGGTGTCAACACTCTGTCTGATTTTGGATTTTTTTTTTTTTTTTTCCAAAATCAGACTTGACACCAGAGAGGCTGAATACCGCACTGAGTCAATGCGGTCTTAGCCTCTCTGGTCTCAACACTCTGTCTGATTTTGGATTTTTTTTTTTTTTTTTCCAAAATCAGACTTGACACCAGAGAGGCTGAATACCGCACTGAGTCAATGCGGTCTTAGCCTCTCTGGTGTCAACACTCTGTCTGATTTTGGATTTTTTTTTTTTTTTTCCAAAATCAGACTTGACACCAGAGAGGCTGAATACAGCACTGAGTCAATGCGGTCTTAGCCTCTCTGGTCTCAACACTCTGTCTGATTTTAATTTTTTTTTTTTTTTTTCAAAAATCAGACTTGACACCAGAGAGGCTGATACCGCACTGAGTCAATGCGGTCTTAGCCTCTCTGGTGTCAACACTCTGTCTGATTTTGGATTTTTTTTTTTTTTTTTTCCAAAATCAGACTTGACACCAGAGAGGCTGAATACCGCACTGAGTCAATGCGGTCTTAGCCTCTCTGGTCTCAACACTCTGTCTGATTTTGGATTTTTTTTTTTTTTTTTCCAAAATCAGACTTGACACCAGAGAGGCTGAATACCGCACTGAGTCAATGCGGTCTTAGCCTCTCTGGTGTCAACACTCTGTCTGATTTTGGATTTTTTTTTTTTTTTCAAAAATCAGACTTGACACCAGAGAGGCTGAATACCGCACTGAGTCAATGCGGTCTTAGCCTCTCTGGTCTCAACACTCTGTCTGATTTTGGATTTTTTTTTTTTTTTTTTCCAAAATCAGACTTGACACCAGAGAGGCTGAATACCGCACTGAGTCAATGCGGTCTTAGCCTCTCTGGTGTCAACACTCTGTCTGATTTTGGATTTTTTTTTTTTTTTTTCCAAAATCAGACTTGACACCAGAGAGGCTGAATACCGCACTGAGTCAATGCGGTCTTAGCCTCTCTGGTCTCAACACTCTGTCTGATTTTGGATTTTTTTTTTCTTCTTTTTTCCAAAATCAGACTTGACACCAGAGAGGCTGAATACCGCACTGAGTCAATGCGGTCTTAGCCTCTCTGGTGTCAACACTCTGTCTGATTTTGGATTTTTTTTTTTTTTTTTCCAAAATCAGACTTGAAACCATAGAGGCTGAATACCGCACTGAGTCAATGCGGTCTTAGCCTCTCTGGTGTCAACACTCTGTCTGATTTTGGATTTTCTTTTTTTTTTCCAAAATCAGACTTGACACCAGAGAGGCTGAATACTGCACTGAGTCAATGCGGTCTTAGCCTCTCTGGTGTCAACACTCTGTCTGATTTTGGATTTTTTTTTTTTTTTTTCCAAAATCAGACTTGACACCAGAGAGGCTGAATACCGCACTGAGTCAATGCGGTCTTAGCCTCTCTGGTCTCAACACTCTGTCTGATTTTTGATTTTTGATTTTTTTTTTTCCAAAATCAGACTTGACACCAGAGAGGCTGAATACTGCACTGAGTCAATGCGGTCTTAGCCTCTCTGGTGTCAACACTCTGTCTGATTTTGGATTTTTTTTTTTTTTTTTCCAAAATCAGACTTGACACCAGAGAGGCTGAATACCGCACTGAGTCAATGCGGTCTTAGCCTCTCTGGTCTCAACACTCTGTCTGATTTTGGATTTTTTTTTTTTTTTTTCCAAAATCAGACTTGACACCAGAGAGGCTGAATACCGCACTGAGTCAATGCGGTCTTAGCCTCTCTGGTGTCAACACTCTGTCTGATTTTGGATTTTTTTTTTTTTTTTCAAAAATCAGACTTGACACCAGAGAGGCTGAATACCGCACTGAGTCAATGCGGTCTTAGCCTCTCTGGTCTCAACACTCTGTCTGATTTTGGATTTTTTTTTTTTTTTTTCAAAATCAGACTTGACACCAGAGAGGCTGAATACCGCACTGAGTCAATGCGGTCTTAGCCTCTCTGGTGTCAACACTCTGTCTGATTTTGGATTTTCTTTTTTTTTTTTCCAAAATCAGACTTGACACCAGAGAGGCTGAATACCGCACTGAGTCAATGCGGTCTTAGCCTCTCTGGTGTCAACACTCTGTCTGATTTTGGATTTTTTTTTTTTTTTTCCAAAATCAGACTTGACACCAGAGAGGCTGAATACCGCACTGAGTCAATGCGGTCTTAGCCTCTCTGGTGTCAACACTCTGTCTGATTTTGGATTTTTTTTTTTTTTTTTCCAAAATCAGACTTGACACCAGAGAGGCTGAATACCGCACTGAGTCAATGCGGTCTTAGCCTCTCTGGTCTCAACACTCTGTCTGATTTTGGATTTTTTTTTTTTTTTTTTTCCAAAATCAGACTTGACACCAGAGAGGCTGAATACCGCACTGAGTCAATGCGGTCTTAGCCTCTCTGGTCTCAACACTCTCTCTGATTTTGGATTTTTTTTTTTTTTTTTCCAAAATCAGACTTGACACCAGAGAGGCTGAATACCGCACTGAGTCAATGCGGTCTTAGCCTCTCTGGTGTCAACACTCTGTCTGATTTTGGATTTTTTTTTTTTTTTTTCCAAAATCAGACTTGACACCAGAGAGGCTGAATACCGCACTGAGTCAATGCGGTCTTAGCCTCTCTGGTGTCAACACTCTGTCTGATTTTGGATTTTTTTTTTTTTTTCAAAAATCAGACTTGACACCAGAGAGGCTGAATACCGCACTGAGTCAATGCTGTCTTAGCCTCTCTGGTGTCAACACTCTGTCTGATTTTGGATTTTTTTTTTTTTTTTCCAAAATCAGACTTGACACCAGAGAGGCTGAATACCACACTGAGTCAATGGGTCTTAGCCTCTCTGGTCTCAACACTCTGTCTGATTTTGGATTTTTTTTTTTTTTTTTCCAAAATCAGACTTGACACCAGAGAGGCTGAATACCGCACTGAGTCAATGCGGTCTTAGCCTCTCTGGTGTCAACACTCTGTCTGATTTTGGATTTTTTTTTTTTTTTTTCCAAAATCAGACTTGACACCAGAGAGGCTGAATACCGCACTGAGTCAATGCGGTCTTAGCCTCTCTGGTCTCAACACTCTGTCTGATTTTGGATTTTTTTTTTTTCCAAAATCAGACTTGACACCAGAGAGGCTGAATACCGCACTGAGTCAATGCGGTCTTAGCCTCTCTGGTGTCAACACTCTGTCTGATTTTGGATTTTTTTTTTTTTTTTCCAAAATCAGACTTGACACCAGAGAGGCTGAATACCGCACTGAGTCAATGCGGTCTTAGCCTCTCTGGTCTCAACACTCTGTCTGATTTTGGATTTTTTTTTTTTTTTTTCCAAAATCAGACTTGACACCAGAGAGGCTGAATACCGCACTGAGTCAATGCGGTCTTAGCCTCTCTGGTGTCAACACTCTGTCTGATTTTGGATTTTTTTTTTTTTTTTTCCAAAATCAGACTTGACACCAGAGAGGCTGAATACCGCACTGAGTCAATGCGGTCTTAGCCTCTCTGGTGTCAACACTCTGTCTGATTTTGGATTTTTTTTTTTTTTTTTCAAAATCAGACTTGACACCAGAGAGGCTGAATACCGCACTCAGTCAATGCGGTCTTAGCCTCTCTGGTCTCAACACTCTGTCTGATTTTGGATTTTTTTTTTTTTTTTTCCAAAATCAGACTTGACACCAGAGAGGCTGAATACCGCACTGAGTCAATGCGGTCTTAGCCTCTCTGGTGTCAACACTCTGTCTGATTTTGGATTTTTTTTTTTTTTTTTCCAAAATCAGACTTGACACCAGAGAGGCTGAATACCGCACTGAGTCAATGCGGTCTTAGCCTCTCTGGTCTCAACACTCTGTCTGATTTTGGATTTTTTTTTTTTTTTTTCCAAAATCAGACTTGACACCAGAGAGGCTGAATACCGCACTGAGTCAATGCGGTCTTAGCCTCTCTGGTCTCAACACTCTGTCTGATTTTGGATTTTTTTTTTTTCCAAAATCAGACTTGACACCAGAGAGGCTGAATACCGCACTGAGTCAATGCGGTCTTAGCCTCTCTGGTGTCAACACTCTGTCTGATTTTGGATTTTTTTTTTTTTTTTCCAAAATCAGACTTGACACCAGAGAGGCTGAATACCGCACTGAGTCAATGCGGTCTTAGCCTCTCTGGTCTCAACACTCTGTCTGATTTTGGATTTTTTTTTTTTTTTTCCAAAATCAGACTTGACACCAGAGAGGCTGAATACCGCACTGAGTCAATGCGGTCTTAGCCTCTCTGGTGTCAACACTCTGTCTGATTTTGGATTTTTTTTTTTTTTTTCCAAAATCAGACTTGACACCAGAGAGGCTGAATACCGCACTGAGTCAATGCGGTCTTAGCCTCTCTGGTGTCAACACTCTGTCTGATTTTGGATTTTTTTTTTTTTTTTTCAAAAATCAGACTTGACACCAGAGAGGCTGAATACCGCACTCAGTCAATGCGGTCTTAGCCTCTCTGGTCTCAACACTCTGTCTGATTTTGGATTTTTTTTTTTTTTTTTCCAAAATCAGACTTGACACCAGAGAGGCTGAATACCGCACTGAGTCAATGCGGTCTTAGCCTCTCTGGTGTCAACACTCTGTCTGATTTTGGATTTTTTTTTTTTTTTTTCCAAAATCAGACTTGACACCAGAGAGGCTGAATACCGCACTGAGTCAATGCGGTCTTAGCCTCTCTGGTCTCAACACTCTGTCTGATTTTGGATTTTTTTTTTTTTTTTTTCCAAAATCAGACTTGACACCAGAGAGGCTGAATACCGCACTGAGTCAATGCGGTCTTAGCCTCTCTGGTCTCAACACTCTGTCTCATTTTGGATTTTTTTTTTTTTTTTTCCAAAATCAGACTTGACACCAGAGAGGCTGAATACCGCACTGAGTCAATGCGGTCTTAGCCTCTCTGGTGTCAACACTCTGTCTGATTTTGGATTTTTTTTTTTTTTTTCCAAAATCAGACTTGACACCAGAGAGGCTGAATACCGCACTGAGTCAATGCGGTCTTAGCCTCTCTGGTCTCAACACTCTGTCTGATTTTGGATTTTTTTTTTTTTTTTTTCCAAAATCAGACTTGACACCAGAGAGGCTGAATACCGCACTGAGTCAATGCGGTCTTAGCCTCTCTGGTGTCAACACTCTGTCTGATTTTGGATTTTTTTTTTTTTTTTTCCAAAATCAGACTTGACACCAGAGAGGCTGAATACCGCACTGAGTCAATGCGGTCTTAGCCTCTCTGGTGTCAACACTCTGTCTGATTTTGGATTTTTTTTTTTTTTTTTCCAAAATCAGACTTGACACCAGAGAGGCTGAATACCGCACTGAGTCAATGCGGTCTTAGCCTCTCTGGTGTCAACACTCTGTCTGATTTTGGATTTTTTTTTTTTTTTTTCCAAAATCAGACTTGACACCAGAGAGGCTGAATACCGCACTGAGTCAATGCGGTCTTAGCCTCTCTGGTCTCAACACTCTGTCTGATTTTGGATTTTTTTTTTTTTTTTTTTCCAAAATCAGACTTGACACCAGAGAGGCTGAATACCGCACTGAGTCAATGCGGTCTTAGCCTCTCTGGTGTCAACACTCTGTCTGATTTTGGATTTTTTTTTTTTTTTTTTCCAAAATCAGACTTGACACCAGAGAGGCTGAATACCGCACTGAGTCAATGCGGTCTTAGCCTCTCTGGTGTCAACACTCTGTCTGATTTTGGATTTTTTTTTTTTTTTTTTCCAAAATCAGACTTGACACCAGAGAGGCTGAATACCGCACTGAGTCAATGCGGTCTTAGCCTCTCTGGTGTCAACACTCTGTCTGATTTTGGATTTTTTTTTTTTTTTTTTTCCAAAATCAGACTTGACACCAGAGAGGCTGAATACCGCACTGAGTCAATGCGGTCTTAGCCTCTCTGGTCTCAACACTCTGTCTGATTTTGGATTTTTTTTTTTTTTTTTTCCAAAATCAGACTTGACACCAGAGAGGCTGAATACCGCACTGAGTCAATGCGGTCTTAGCCTCTCTGGTGTCAACACTCTGTCTGATTTTGGATTTTTTTTTTTTTTTTTCAAAATCAGACTTGACACCAGAGAGGCTGAATACCGCACTGAGTCAATGCGGTCTTAGCCTCTCTGGTCTCAACACTCTGTCTGATTTTGGATTTTTTTTTATTTTTTTCCAAAATCAGACTTGACACCAGAGAGGCTGAATACCGCACTGAGTCAATGCTGTCTTAGCCTCTCTGGTGTCAACACTCTGTCTGATTTTGGATTTTTTTTTTTTTTTTTTCCAAAATCAGACTTGACACCATAGAGGCTGAATACCGCACTGA